>NW_022992095.1:535000-746627 GCF_902827175.1 Gymnodraco acuticeps
AAGTAGCCATGTGATCTAATGTTTATATAATAGTTTAGACTATACTGTATTAGCTTTCAAGAGTAGTTGATCTCAAGTGGGTTTGGAGCTGTTTTTATACAAAGCATAGATAAAGAATTTAATCATATGTTAGTCATTTCAGCAATGTTGTTGAAAACTCTAAATGCCATCGTCTGGTTTGGTATTGTAACAGATTTTAAACAAAAGACGACTTGACTCAGTTCAATAACATCGTATTAAAGGTCTGTAAGAAAAGGTTGGTCTGGACTTGGGCGGGATCAGGCTGAAGGGCAGTGTTTGATTACTTTTAAAATGCTATCTCAGAGCTTTTTCCACCTGGGTGACAAATATTTCTGTGACTGTGCCAAATATTATCTTAAGGTAAATATCAAAAGCACCTTTTCCGACTGGTGTACACACGTAAACAGTAGCTGACATGTATTGTGCAACAAGGACCACAGTATGTGCTGCAAAGAGGCAGTACTTGTCTCTTCATGAGATAATGAATTGCAGTTAAAAAAGTAGCATGTCAAATATGTAGTTATACTGTGTATACCATAACATGCCCATAAGCAACACTCTCCGACATGGCCATACTGGCAATGTAAGCTTGTTAGCTACAGCTGATAGAGACACTAATACTCTCCAGCTGGAGTTGGTTTAGTTGAGTATGTAGAAATTAGCCTTTAGCGAAGAAGGTAAAAAGCATGAAATAGAACAGTCAGATTCCAATTGTGTAATTCTACAGTACGTCTGGGACTTACACTTTTACACAATTAAACAATAGAAAAATGTGCTTTCTGTCAAAACAGATGGTTTGGTGGAACCTTTCTGAGTGCAAATAAATCTAGAACCACTGTATGTATGCAGGTGAAATCACATACAGCTCTGTCTCTGTCTGTAAGGGCCTTGGTACACACAAACAAACACATACACACACACGGTGACAGGCAATTCTTCAAGGTCTGGTATCTTGGGAACCTCTCTCTCTTTCCTCATCCGTGTGTGTCTCTTTGTGTCCAGATTCATCTAAGTGTGCGTGTGTGTGTGTGCACGCGTGGTGCGTGCGTGTGTGTGTGCACGCGTGGTGCGTGCGTGTGTGTGTATAGAGAAGCTAGCAGGCAGAGACAGAGTGCCTAGATTTTAGTAAGGTCATAACCAACCATTTACACAGCCCATGGCCATTAGGTGCTCATGGTTTGTCATCTGTACGCCTTCAAACCAGAACAGTCTCTGTTTTACACCAGTTTGAATATTATTTAAAGTATGGTATTATTTGTTATTGAGTTTTTTTAGGTTGAAACAGACCTAAATTAAGTTTTTTTTTGTTTCATTTATTTTGGCAATAGTGACCTCTTCATTGTTGCATTTACAGGAATGGTTAGGTGTGGTTTGACAATATGTTGACTAAGAAATGTTACTATTCTAACAGAAATATTCTTTCAAGATTAAAACACTAAGTAAAATTGCCCTAAAATGTCTCCAGACAGGATCTTAGGAATAAGAAGAATATACTTTGTAGAGAAGGCAGTATTCAAACAGAGGTAAGAGAACAAAACGTGATTAAATGACATGGCAAAAAGCTAGCCAATGGGAGGAGTCAGCTTCAAAAGCCAATGTGGGTTTGCTGTTATCTCTTCAAGCAGCATGCAGTAAGCAGTATGCTCATGGATATGCAGCCTCTGCTCAATTCATTATGCTCACCGTATCTACTGAGAGCATCATGATTCACATCCTAACAGCTGCACTATAAGTACCCCTACATGTATAGATGATCTGATTAGACATTGGCACTCCTCACTGCATTTGTGCATTTAGAACAAAAAAGAAACCCTCTGTGATGCTTTATCATACAAAGATGAGGGTCATATTAATACCCCTGCTTTATGTGTTGTATAAAAGATCATGTTAAAACACACATAGCCTAATGTAACATATGCCTTTGCATTAGGATGAGGCACCTGGGAGAGGGGAAGGTTACAAAAAAAATTGATAGAAAGACTTATAAAACATTCAAATGAGGAGGGAGCAGAGCCTCCTGAGATAGAGTGGAAGATTACCTACAGCAGCTCCACAAAAGTAATGAGCTGCAGAGAATCAGCAGGGGGACCAGGAGCACAGAGAATAAGGAAATCCCATTAGAAAAATCCTACAATCATAAAACAACTAAACAATTATATCCCTGGGAATGTGAATTAAAAAAATGATTTTTCTTTTATATCAGCATGGGGTACAACGGTAGATTAGTAAGAGAAAGAATAGAGGAGAGAGGAATGCTTCACAGTCGTTTCACCGTTTGGCCCTGCAGAGACTTGGAGGTCGCATGAAGGGTAGTGAGAAAAAGCGAGATGACAAAATCTTTGTGCTTCACTGCATTCGAAAAGACAGTCCCTGTACAAGCTCCTTAGAGACTCTGCCAAACGGATAGACCCGACCCCGTCACACTTCCACACCTCAAGCAAAAACCCCAAGTGTCAGCCATCAACTAATGTTAATAGTTTAACTAACAACAACGGAAAAACACCACTTGAAAAGATTTTATTTTTTTAACTAATCAAATGTAGTATTTTCCTGCAGTCAAGCAAAAAAGCCTTTAAGTTAGGTAGGTCACCTTGAGAATAAACGGACACAGTTATTCAGTTTTCATACATAAATCAACCTTCTTACTTTGTATATCAATTCATTTTCTAGACAGCATAAAACACAGAAAGCTTCAGTCCCGGATCTGGAGACGAACGCATACTTATGGACCAGATACTGAAGGTGATTCAAAGACATCCCACTCTCATTCAACCCCCAAACGCATTTAAATTAATCTCATGCGGTGAGTTCTCTGTCGCTGTCATTTATGATTTGATCAATGACAGCGACATTTCACTGAGACGCTAAGATTTACAGCGTGCATGATGAAGCGATATTTACATAACTGGACAGGAGAGAGCCATCAGAACATGCGGTAATCTGCTCAGGGCAAGACAACAACTACACCGTCTTATTTATAGACAAAGGGCAACCTGGATCATTTGTTTTAGCTGGAAATAAATAGCTGTTAATATAATTTTAGAGAGCTTTTAATCCTTGGAGATTTCCCCAAAGTGTATCATGAGCCTCAGACTTACAAATGAACCACAATTTGAAATCAATAGGAAGTATAGTGTTACCATGTGCTGATGTACAGTGCACATACCATAGATCCTGAGTCAGACACTGTGCTCACTGACACCAAACCAATCCAATACAGTGCACATGCTCATTTACTTTGGAAACGTGAGTCTTGATGATGACAGACCTCTGTGCAGTGGTCAAAGCCTTTGCTGGTACGATAGAGAATCCTATCGACCAGGACTAATATGAGTGCAAATCAATACAGCAGGTACATGGTGCACACAAGTGACCCCAGCTGTGCTGAAAAAGCAGTTGAGTGAAGTAAATCCTCTCGTAAATCACAGCCGGCTGACAGCACTGTGTGTTCCTGGTTGTCACCGTCTGCAAGGTCGAGGGGTGCAACACTTTTGATTTCAAGAACACTGCACAAGAAATGATGACATGAGGATAAACTCACGGATTAGTTGTAGAATCCTCCCCATCATCAGAAAGAAACAGTCATATTATCACACAGGTTATAACCATGGCATCAATAAAGCCATATTGTCAGATAGCTTTAAGCTCAGTCCTACAACTGTTAAAGAAACACAAAGCCAAGTCAAAGGCAAGCTTTTCAGTCAAAATGTGTCGATGCAATCTTCTTACATAGCTAGCCAAGCCATTTATGTGTTGCCTGAAAATAATGTCAACAATTCTGTCCGTCAACAATAAGCAACTTTTGGCATACTTCTGCTTTTTTGACTTTCTCAGACTGCTCTGGTTCCTTACCCTGTCAGACTTATTTTTAGCAATGTCACTAAGTGCTAAGATTGCATCAAATAACATTGAGTTATTATAACAAATACGTTTGATGGCCGAATCTATGAAAATAAGATCCAATTAGTTAAAATCTGTAAAAATATATAAATATATGCTGGAGCCATTTTCATGGAAACTCATTTAAATGTGACTGCCAATCACAGCTGGAGATGGTTGTGTCACCATCATCTGTCACAAACAGATTGGACTAATTTCCTAATCTGCGCTGCCAAATTGAACACTGCCTTTCAAAGTCTAACAGTTCTCAACTACTTTTATCTGCAAGACAAACGATGCCTACAGAACTGCAGCACCCATCATCGGGTTTGATGTCAAGTTTGAAAGTGATTCTTAGATATGTTGTGTTTACTTTCACATAATGCCATCTAATTAGCGCTTCAAAACATTATGACAAGCAATCCCAGAGCAGCGCACGCTATATAATTAGACTGGTGAAAACATTGTAGCTAGACTCGTCCATAAGCAATCAGCTGACCATCAGCCAGTACAGTAGCTACGCCCCCCCCCCCCCTCCTCTGAGTGCATGTGTACAGATCTGAACGCATGTATTCTCTCCATCCCACATGACCCACTGTGTGTTTACGATGAGCCGTTCAAGCGTTGCCTGCCGTCTGTTGGGAATAATTAGTGGGGCAGGTTGGTAACCTCTCAGGCAGCAACACGCATGTCCACACACACAAACACTACTCTAGAGCTTGCTTTCTATTATTTTTTTTATGCAGAACCATGAACTTATTGAGGAACCCTCTGAGCTGATGATCATAATTTACAAATAAAACATAACGGGAACAAAATCACACAATGTTCCAGACTTTAATATTCATCCCCGACAGCCCAAGCTTTCTCCAGGTCATCAACATTTGTTGTCCTCTAATAACATTGAAAAATATCACATGGCTTCCTGATTTGTGATGACTCACTGGAGAATGAAAATGCTCCGTGTATGTGCGCATGGATGGGTTTTGTGGGTATGTGCATGTTTTCATTAGTGAAGTGTTAACTGTTAACATAACTAACCTTCAAAGTCTTCCGTCTCTCTTGAACATGCAGACATTCTCACGCATGACTGAAACTTCTGTCAAGACAGGAGCAGGAACAGATAAATGACAAGGAGCAAGAGGAGTAAAAGCCGAAGTTAAATGTACACTAAATTATTGAAGTGAAGCAAAATGGCAGCAAAACTTTAATCATCCTAAACCTGCATCCTATTCTGGGCTTGTCAGGGCTAAAGGGCTTAAGCAGGACACACTGTCAGGATGTTGGACAGAGAGAGACAGGAGCTATTTTATTGTGGCTCTGATGCAGCAAAATTTGTTTTTCCATTTCTAAGAACCGATAGAACAGAGGTAGCTGAGTGCTTTTTGGAGGGCATGAAAGATGAAACCCGGTACACAAGGGGTCTTTGATTAAGAGTACTTCAATACAAGGAACAGGCCCGCATGCACATACTGTGTTCCAGTTATGGTGTAAAGTTGATGTGCACTGAACTGACATGAAAGCCACATCTCGCAGCTCCCTGGTGACCTCACCACGGACTCTACTTTTAACAATTTTTTTAAATGCCATCTGGCAGACACAAGTCGACTCTTCCAACCCCACTAGAAGCTCTTCAAACGCACGCGCCATTAAACTTTTTCATCAGACGCCATTAGATGACTTTCATTTCCATTATCTCGTCTTTTTCTTTCCTAACTGTGTGAAAACTAAAATGAGGTCAACTAGGATAAGATTCTAATCCGAGTCGATTTTGTTCGAGACCTCTCTTCTTTCCCACTCTTCATCCTCCATATGCTGCTGCTAGCTAAACTGCCAACCACTGACTCAGGGAAGACAGTAATGAGTTCCTAGAAATCACCACGGGCAGAGATGCAACATTGCTACTTGTAAATGGTAAGCGTATTGATCACACGTGTAACACATACAACATGCGGTATGTAACACAGTGGCTGAAGAAGCAGTTAAACTCCTCTGATGAGACTGTTGCCGTTTCAGTCAGCCTCATCTTTGCCGCGTCAAGCTCCAGCACATTGCATAACAGAACACAGACACAAACACACAACCTCAGGCCTAGTCTGCACTATGGAGAGCCATCTAGAAGGGTTAGCTCGAAACTGTCAACCCCAATGAGGACAGAGCAAAAATGAGAAGGAAAATAAAGATGCAACAAAACAGATAGAAGAATAAATGAATACACAAATGATCTGTGACCTGAAAAGAAGCTCCCACACACTTTAAGCAATAATCTGGAAAGAGAACAAACGCTTTTTTACCATTTGCTATCCATCTGTCTCTGTAGATGCAGAATACATGCAGATAAAAAGCCTCTTTGTAATCGCTGATTACAATCGAAAACCATTACCATAATCACACAGATATACATGAAATGCAGTCAGTGTTCTGTAAGAGGCATATGTGAACTATCGTGTGAAACAAGAGCTTATATCACATTGTAATCCTTAAGGGATTTCTAACATACATTGAAATTCCCATCAAAGTTTGTTAACAAAGGGAAATATGCATGCACACACACACTGTGAAGCTCTGTGCAGAGATTGTAAGATACAATCTTGCACTTTCATTTGTACATACTGTACCGATGAATTTCTAACATCTAGTGCTGAGTTACAATTTCTATTTCAACACTTTAAAATGATTCCCATTCAGAAGACCAGTCAGAGAACTGATTCTCAGTGAGCTTCTCCTCTGACTAGAGACAAAGCTGGGAGGGCAGCAGACTTTCTGAGTGAATCAGAAGGAAGATTAATGATGGAGATATGTCATAGTGTGTGTGTGTGTGTGTGTGTGTGTGTGTGTGTGTGTGTGTGTGTGTGTGTGTGTGTGTGTGTGTGTGTGTGTGTTTTTGAATGCGTAGGAACAACGTTTTCTCTGCAAACATATGTGAACCACTGTCCGCCTGCATGTGCAAACGTTTGCCCCCTGTGTACGTCAGTATTTGCTTGTGCACATCCACTAACATTGGTATAAATCATCTCACATCACATGCTGTGTATGTGCATGTTTTTGAGAGCAGAAATGTGTGTGTTACCTCTGCCACCTCCAAATGTCTGATAAGTGTGTGACTGTGTGTTTGTGCCCCCATTTGTATTTGTGAGTCCTATGATGTCCTGCGCCTGCCGATGAGATAATCTGCCAGAGCATGGAGTGACAATTTGATCAATTGTCGGCTCACAGGGAGTCTCTGAGTTATAGTGCTGCCATCTCGCCTGGCCACCACCAGTAAAGAGCCGCCTCTCCGCAGAGATGAGCCGCCACATTGTTACAGACACAGCTGCAGACCACCCAGCAACACACACAAACACAAATCTGTACAGATACAAATGTCTCTCGGTTGATGGCGGTAAGTTGACAAAACATCCAATAAGGCCCCTGCCCCTTGTTTTCTGTCAGAATCTCTCATTTCACAGTGCTCTGGAAAAGTTTGCAATTTCCACCCACATTAGGCTTGCCTTTAACAAACAAACTGGATCAGCAGAGTATAACTTTCAATTATCGAGAGTGGTGAGTTTTTTCTATTGAAAAAAAGGTCTTGTTTATGTCCTTGATGTATTCTGTCCAAAGACTGAAAAAGATAAATTGGAAATATCTGGGTATTGTTGGAAAATTCTAAAAACATTGCCATAAGATAAGTTCAACCCAGTGGGTTAATAACTCTGTTTATAATTCCCCCTATTTTATTTTTATTTTATTGTGGCAGACTTTTCTTTAATTTTACAATTATACAATCATTTCCCCTCATAAAGATGACATTAACCCAAACATACTGCCTAATCTGTCCAGAGGCTGATCAATATTAACAACATTATCTATAGCTCTGATGAGAGTTCATTATATCCTCACTTTGTTGATAAGCGGATGTGGGTCATTATGTTCAATTAGCCCCACCTTTTTTGTGAGCTGTCACTGGATTTATGATGTCAATGCTGTGTGTCAACAACCCTCTACTGGTGTTGTTTAACAGAAATGCTATTTAAGTGCTGGCCAAATGTGTTGGATTGAGCCATATTAGATACAGTGATATGTGGCATCAGTGCAACAAATGTAGTTCAGTATAGTCAAGAAATAAAGAAGGTTCCCTTTTTTGCAGTTCTGCTCCTCAAAAACACCTTGTCTAAACACTCTAAACCAAAAGAGGCTTTTAGAATTCAGCATTTTCGAACACAGCGATTCTGCTTATTTTTGAAACGACACTGCTAATCCGATGAATAGCTAATATCCCTGCACTGCTTGCACAGCGAAACCTGTTTTCCAAATGCTCACAACTTATTTTCTCTGCTAAGAAATTGTACATAAAACAATTGACAGCACTGTGCACTTGGGCATATCTGTCTCAGTGCATTACCACACACAGATCAATAAGGATTCTATTCTCGGGCATTAGATCTTGAAACAGGGGGATAGCCTGCCTCTCTCACTCTTTCCAATCTATTCCCCCTCCTCTATCCTCTTTCTCAACCACCAGCATCTTCCTCTACTACCCTCTTCCCCTCCACCAGAAAATGCCAAAGGGACATTGTCATCCTCCCAGCTGGACAGTGGAAGCAGCAGCAGCGGCCAGCATCAAACACCGCACAGTTTTGGGGGATCACAGAAGTGATTGGCTTTATAGCTAGAGGGATCAGCCGTCCCCTCGGAGGATTCAGACATGTATGCACACATTCACTTCCATGCAGGCACACATCCACACACACACCTCCTGTTCCTGCTGTAATTCTCAGTCCTCTGCCACGCTGCCAGGCTGAGGCCCTTGATCTGCCACTTCCTGTAATCCTCCATGGGAGAGGGGTGCAGCCAAATGTCCTGGCAGGCCAGCCAGGCACTCAAACACACATACACACAAACACGCACGGACACTGATAGCCGCGAGTTGCCAAAATAATGACCTCCAGGACATAGATGTGTATCAGCGCAGGAGTCCAAGGATGTCTCTCACAAAACATGCAACCTGTTATACTAAAATACATCAGAAAAACCCACATGCAGCAGCATAGCAATGTAAGAAAAATGTGTTGTGAAATCTCAACTACGCCCCCTTCATCTACAGTATGCCATGCTGGTATCATCGTCATCAGATAAAGAGGCAGGGCTGACTAAACAGCAAACGAGAGGAAGGAAGAGAACAGAAGAATAGATGGATGACTCCCAATTCACCTTCATGTGACTCCGATAAGACTATCTGATCCACATCACTCAAACACAAGAGATTCATCTGTTTATTCAATTTCAAAGTGACCCTTTTCAGCCAGAAGGAACAATCTGACAAGATCATTTCAGCCAAACTCCGGATAGTGTTCTGATGTCCAAGCTAATTGGTCAGAGGCTTCTTCTACATCACAAGTAAAGCTTCCTTCTTATACAGAGTTTACCCAGGCTGGAGCTCAGAGGAGTAATGTACCAGCCAGCAAGACATACTGTAAGCCCTATTAAGCTTTTTCACCAATTCCTCTATCAGCCCTAAGATAATACTTCTACCAGAGGAGGGATTTCATCTCCAATCTTCTAATACATATGTACCACTAACAGAATGTGTTTATCCAAAGCAGAGTGGCAGCAAATCTTTAGGAACATCATCTCCACAAAGTGATCCATCGTTATCCCTTCAGTCTCCCTCACTCAGAAAACATACTAAAAGAGGTGCATGGACTGAACACTGGTGGCTCTGTGGACTCAATTCTCACTCTCCTCTACCTGTGAGTTTCTCTGTTTTTATCCTCACATCTCCAGTGCAGGTACTGAGTCACAGCAATAGCTGCCAGCAGGTGGGAACAAGGGACAGCCAGGTGGACAGCTCTTCATCACACCGTAATGAGCTGGCAAAGGCTGTCGGACAGGCATGAGAACACATGGAGGACCTGTAAAAGCAGCCTGACACATGCAAGCTTGCAGGCGCTCTCTGAAGCTATACGTCTCTCCGGGGTGCCTTTTCACCACAAGCTGTTGTCCCTGTTTGTGTAAATGTCCTCATATTGCAAGGAAGATGACGCAAACTACCTCAAGCCCTTGCTTCTTCAGATTAATTGCAGCACATACTTGACTATGTGTTTAAATGTGGATTACTCAAAGACATTTCTTCAGTAAAAGAAGCTAAAATATGGGATTCAAGGGATACTGATTCAAGCTACTACTTGGTGGTTTAAGCATTATCTTACCAAACCAATATACATCAGCATCTGACAGATCAAACATCAGTTCACTTACCGGCTGCCTTCCATGGATGCAGGGAACCAAACGGGACTGCCACAGGCCACCGTAGGTTATACCATTGACAATGATAAGTGAAAGGATACAATCTGAGAGCCCCACTCTGGGTGCCGATGGCCAGTATCTTCTGCACGGGGTCGAAAGCCATGGACGACGGCTGGTAGGGGAAGCCATGACGGACAGTCTGAGAGAAGTGCAAAAAGATGAAAAAAGAGAACGTGTTATCAATTTGCAATTCACAGTAGGGGTGTTGTTTTGTCAAAGGATATCACGCAAATGATTTTGGTAAACAAATGTCCCAGATGGATGTAATAAGTGCTATGAAGCAGAAATATAAAGCTTGAAATTGGAATGGGAAGGCATACAATTAAATAGGAACAAATGCTCTTTCTATGCACTGTTCCTCTGTTTTTCATGATAGCTGGTGTTTCGCTTCGCTATTTAGGATCCTTTTATAATCATGGGCCTATTTTGAGATTTCTTCTCTTCTATTTCACCCTTTTTATCTAGTTTTGCTTCTCTCACTGCCTCCCGGATGAAGTCGTGATGACACTGAAGTCTGGAAATAAAGACAGGAAACATGCCAATAAGGAGCGCTTGGTTTTGATATTTTGCAGGGCCTTTCATTGAAGTGAATCGTATCATACGGTGTTTCTGTTTTTTTGTCCACCTTGTATATGTTTGTGTGTGTGACTGAAGCTTTATGGCATCAGTCAGCTGGTGGTGGGCTGTTGGATTTGTTTGCTTAGCGGCAGAAGGCTAAAGGATGTTACATAAGAAGCACTCGTGCAGCAGAGACACCTGCCTACTCCGCAGAGAAACATTACAGAGGGTTTCTGTCCAGACAGACATCCAAGGTGCAGGAGGGATGATGGAGTGTTGTTTAAAAGAGACTTCCATCAGAAGCCAAGCTGTGGATCAGTGTCTATCAAACCTCCAATCTCTGAGCTAGTCTTTTCCAAACACAATATCCCCTAAACCCTAGGGTGTGTTGACTTGACTCTAGATTATGTGTCCTAGTTATTACTGTGGGCACTCTAATGTTATACTTTTCACAAATGTTGAGATGATTGCAGTTGTAAAAAGTTTAACCTCCCTTGACTGAGCTTATCTTGGTGTTTGGATGGTTGTGTCTTTAAAAAATACAAGGTCAAAGATCACATTATTCTTCCATGACGCTGAGTTCTGGATGTACACAAAGACTCTGCCATGTAAAATAGGATAAAGCCTATCAAGGCCAATGGACTATGGTAGTTTACAGAACAGGTGTTTTAAATGTCATCTCCCATAAGAAAAACAACAGCATAAGAAAGCCATTGAGACCTACAATTCCCTAATATAACAAAAAAACTATAAAAACGTATCCACACACAGGCCAGGTATGATTGTGCATGTGGGGAAAATCAATAACACATGGGGAAATATAGCATGTGTGTAAATGGTATTCTTCAAACACAGGCCCCCACTAACATCAGGCGCCATCAGTGCCCAATGGATCAATGAGCTGGGGGTATAGAAGTGAGTGTGTGTATGGGGGGGGGGGGGGGTGCATGGGAGAGAGGGGTGTGAGAGGAGAGAGGTGGGGGTAACTGCGAATAAAAGAAAACGAGGGGATGACACACAGTAACATGCATACACATTAACCAGAAAACCACCGTTTTGCTAATCCAAACCCAGCAGATTATGCAAGAGGGAATCAGTTTGGCCCAACCCCTCGATATGACAGTTCATGCCAAGCACACATACAGCACACGATGGTATTTTCACAGAATGATGGGCTGTATTTACATAATGAGAATATATACTTGAGAATCATCCGCGTGCATTACAGGACCACTATATGAATCCATTCAGGAACTTAGGTTTATTGTCCTATCGTCAGAGCGCATTCGCCATACAGTATGCGCATTGTTGGTACATTGCAGGCTACGTACCATGGCTTGGACAAGCACATAGCGATTGAATGATTCTATTTCTAAACGGGATTAATGCCAAAATGCTAGTTAACATGAAATCAGTAGATGCTCTTTGTAGTTTAGACTAAAGAGCAATAATCGAAGCTGATTGATTAATTAATTGTGTGGATCTCACTTGCACCTGCTGTATCCTATGATGGGATACGCGCAGCAGGCTACAAACTGAATATTATTTTTCTCAGAATATGCATGCCAAACGGGCTAACTGGTATGAAACCATCATTATAATAAAACCATCAGGCTCGCCCACCTTGCAGAGCTGGAAGTGGTCGGACTGGAGGGTCTCCTGGATCAGATGGTTCTCCTGTGGCCCCACTTGGACAGACGGGGTGGATGAGGAAACCTCTTTCAAGCCGTCCAGCACCTTCCTGATGTTGAACTTCTTCATTTTCAGACTGCAGCGCACAGAATTGAGATCACCCGCAAAAGATAAAGGGGATAGCCACTTTCGCTCTCTCTCTCTCTCTATCTCTCTCTCTCTCTCTCTCTCTCTCTCTCTCGCTCTCGCTCTCGCTCTCTCTCTATCTCTCTCTCGCACACACACTGGCTCGCTCGCTCTCTCTCTCTCTCTCTTCTGATTTCCTCTGTAAATCTCACATTTTAGTGCTCTTTTTTAACGCAGTCTCCATGCTGGAAGGCTTCGGCGCGCAGCGCACAGGTCGCTTCTTGACGTTCAAATTCGGCTGCTGGGATGTCGGTGCGTCGGTGTGATTTGCTCGCAGTCCGTGCTGTGCCCCACTGCGTCTCGGTGGCTCTTCTTCTCGGCTTCCCTCCCCTCCCCTCTCGGCTGTGTGCGCCGCTCAGCCAAGGCGGAAACGCAGCGCAGCGGTGGTGTTGGTGCTGCTGCTGCTGCTAACGCTCTTGCGCATGTCTGACAGAGCACAAGCTTCAACACAAATCCCGCCACCTTGCCAGCCCCCTCCCTCTTTCTCCTTCTCTCTCTCTCCTCCTTTCATCTGCGCCCAGCGATAACGCCCCCTCCCCTCTCTCTCGCACGCACACTATAGTAGGCTTTGCTCCACTGCACCTGGTGATGTTGGGATGCTGCGGCGCTGTGAGTGTCTGTGGAGACAGACGAGCAGACAGACGGGTACTCAGTCCCATTCTTTCCACACGGTCACCAGTCTGCCTCTGTTTATGTGTTTGAGTGGAATGTTCGACATATTAAAAGGCCATCACAAACCATAGTGAATAGAGGAAGTGGATAATAAAAGCTTTTTGTTCCATACTGGGCCTTTGGAGAAGCATGCATACATCTGCTGCATTTCCATGCACTATATTTGTCATAATGGGCTCAGAGAAAAAAATGTGATGAGATACAAAAAAAAGGGAAATATAAGCACCATGTTGTCCCTGAATTCATTTTACATTTGACTCGACTTTTACTTGTGTCAAAATCTGATGTAGGGTATAGCACTCTGAGCTGGTTTTATTGTTTAGGGACTTAAGCAGGAAACAGTGCATAAAACAAACCAACAGCTGAGCAAGCAATGCATCTATCAGTATCCATGGTGATGTCTGTTTCCTTCCATGAGGAGTCCCACAGCTTACCTGTTATTCATGCCTTCCTCTTAATATGGAGAAGAACCCTCTGCAGCTGCAACTGCAAGTGTGACTTCATGCGGGAGAAACACTTCAGTGAAGAGCTACTCAGGCAGGATGCATTTGGGAAAGGCCTCCCGTGTTTCCCCTGACAGGACCTGAACACATCACACATCCAAGGAAACGACAATAATCTTTTGCATCAAAACCCTGCCACCTAACAATGAGCTGTAGGCCTACTACATAACGGTCAAAACAGATGGTTCTGGTCAACAGTCACTGACTTGGTTTGTCCTTTTAACTGGCTGTAAGAGTGGGTACAGGAATATACATTTATACTGTAGGCTCCATATATGACGTGTTTTGCATTCGTCCATTTTAGATACGTCAAGTTAATTCTCTAAAACACTTGAATCAAAACAGAATAAAATAAGGAGTAATCTATCTTGCAGATGTGCTGAGTCATGTCTCTTCTCTAAAATCACTTTTATATTACTTGGCATTAAGTGGACATTTTGAAAAAATGGCATGGTGGTGCAGTTTTAGGGCACTGTTTTTTTGCAGCAATAAAGCCCTGGGTACAAATGCAAAACTGTTAGAAGTTTGTATGTTGCAGTCCTTAAGGACTGCAACATACAAACTTCTAACAGTTATAATTATATCTGTATTGATTGCTTCTGTGGGCTCCAGTATCCACCCACAATTCAAATGATATGCTAACTTGCTGACACTACTGCCATATGGTGTAGTTGGCAGTCGTCGTTGTCTGTCAAGCACTGGCACCTTGTCTAAGGTTCACATAGCCTCTTGCTGAGCTGAGCTCCAGACCACCGCAGTTTGGCAAAGTCTAGTGGGGTGGACGTCTGAGGATTAATAGCTTTATGTTTACAGTGTGTCAATAATGCATACACTCTCCTATCATTTCTGTACTTCCTGTCTTACTGCAGACCCTAACATTCATTGTTACCCTGCCAGCCACAGCACTGAACTCAGGTCATAAATTCACAGTAAAGCCCCCAAAGGGCAAAACAATCCCAAGTGAGCTTAAGTGAGTAGATTTCAGATCCTCAGGGCAGCGGTGTATGTTTGTAAGGTCACAGATGAAAGTACCAACCTTGACAAGCTCAGCTGAGGCCGCTCACGCTTGAGTGGCACTGACGTTGCCACCTGTTTGGGCTGTTTGCTAACATGCTCGTCTTCGACAGGTTTCTGCTGGCAGCAGGGGCAGGGGGTGCAGCGGCGGAAGTAATGGCTGTGTTAGCGCCCTTGCTAACAACACCTGATGCCAACCCCGTCCCAACCTGGGGAAAGTCCAAAAAAGGGCATTTCTATGTCCAACATGTAAGTGCAATTTGTAATAATCATTGGTGATTATTCGAGCTTGCTCATATGTGTTTCCACCTAAGCAGTCCTTTGTTGACACACAGCTGATGTTACTTGCATCAAGAAAATGAACATGCTATTGAATAAAAGGGCACAAAAAGAAATGAAGAGGACCAGGGAGCTGATTATTAATTCAGTAATCGTACCATGGATGCTTAAGAACAATTGTTGCAATTTTGATTTGCATAATGAACTGAAATTGACCATACGCACCCTTCAACCCCAACTGATATTGCCTGTTTCAGAATACATTACGCAGGCAAACAAAGAGGTTCTTATTAGTCAATCCTTGCATGTGTGTGAGTGAGTGATGTTGGAAGGGAGGGCTTTCGGCGACTCTGACATCAGTGATTTAATTTAGCACCATTGTGTTGTGGCCTAGCCATTCATCCTGCTGCATTGTGTGTATGTGTGTGTGTTGTATTCTGAGTCTGACTGCTGTGTTTGTGCTCTTTGATAAGGTTTTCCACTGAGGCTGCCCTGTTTTAGTGTTTTCTTTCTATTTTTGGTAAATAGCCAAATTGTAAAGAGAATATACGACAGAAAGGGGGTTGGTCTAGCAGAGGTGCAAATCTAATTAAAAGTCATGATGTGGTTATATGTGTTTCCTTGACCAATATTTGGTCTTACGGTATGATGATTTCAGAGGTCATTTTTTATTCTTGAAGCTTGAACATTTTAGCAACAGGAGTACAACAATGTAAACATATTATGATTAAAATGTCTATTACAGTAAGTTACTATCAAACAAACATCAGAGGAAAAAGAAGAGGGGTAATTTACACTAAAACACCATCACAAATGGCTGTATAGTGAGATACTGAAATGATCCGACACATTCAAAGAATAGTAAAAGACTAGGTTGTTTTTGTCCAAAATATGAACCGGCCTTGTGACCACGGTGTAAACCACATCAGGTCGTGCTTCCGGATGCTTTTTTATTACAAACGTCTTGCAAGTGAAACTATATTCTACAAAATTCAAAAACATTGTTCCTAACAACAACAACAACTGTAATTAGATCAATTACAACACTGTGCCCCTGCAGCCCATCTGTTTAGAGTAGGCGAGGTCCTGATAATTTATTCCGGTAAATTACTCTGACCTACTAATTGACCTGACCGAAGTTATTGAGTCTATGTAAGTTTACTGCTTGGCTCAGATCCACCAACGTCAGCAAGATCTCACCTCTATTAACTCCCCGAAAAGAACCAGGTTCAATTAACTGCTGTTTCAATTCAGACAACTCTCTTTAATCTGTTTAAGCGATCCCGAAGGATTTTGATATCAGTAAATGAGTTGTGTTCCTACCTAAGTGTGAGTGTGGCAGGGTGCAGTCTTACCTTTGAAGCAGGAGAGGAGAGCACAGGTGTCTTTTAAATTATCCCAGTCCAAAAGGTAGGATCAGTTTATTTGAAGAAAAATAGGTCCAAACTAATACAGGGTTTTTACCTTCTCTCTTTACAACATTATAATCATACTAAAAAAAAAATGATGCTGTGATTCAAATAGGAAACTTTAATTCACAGTCTTACATTTATTACCAAAATGTTCAACTTCAACTGCTCAATTCAGTTGTGACCTTTTAAAATCTCCCGATAGAATTTAGAGGCATTTCCTCATAAAAAGACCGGTGACAATAAAAATCTGAATTCAAACTTTCATTTTCACCCAATCAATTCACATCGATTTCATACCTTTTTTCCAACACAGACGGCGGGTACTAACATTCAAAAACACACACCTATCTCCCGCAGGTATTCGGAGGAAGATCCTCACGGTGGCGGTTACTAATCACAAACACACTCCTATCCGACACAGATGGCGGGTACTAACATCCACAAACACATACCTATCTCCCGCAGGTATTCGGAGGAAGATCCTCACGGTGGCGGTTACTAATACTCACAGACACATCTCCCATCAAATCATTCCACTCAGCATTCCAACCAATAAATTCACTCAGCATTCAAAGAAATTCACTCAGCATTCAAAGAAATTCACTCAGCATTCAAAGAAATCCACTCAGCATTTCAACCAACAAATTCAAGAGATATTTACCAAGTTTGAGAGAACTTTTACCGAGAGCTATTTACCCAGCTCTGAAGGACAGAGCCTACCGGGAGAGAGTATACCAGGGGAAACCCCCCCTCTCTCGCGCGCTCTCTTAAAAAACCAGTCTCTTTATGCTCAAAAAACCGGATCGAAACCCCAAAAAACACCTCCTCTATTCCCAACCAACATCTTCTATTGGCTATGGCCTAAGACACACCTTCCCATGTTTGTGTAAAAAAAGCTAAAACATGACTAGACATTTTCTATGGCTATGACATAACCACCTTTTTGAGGCCTCCATGTGTTTCTCCTTAAGTCAGGAGCCCCCCTCCCTGTGCACCCTTGTGAGAGGAGAGGGAAAAAACTGCCTACTCTCTTATCAGAGAGTAAGGCATAAATCATTTATAGGTCTTACACTCAACTTAACAAACCACTGGTGTTTTGTTTATGCTGCAAATATAGAAAAACCTAAAATACGAAGTATTTTCATTGTGGGTTATACAAGAATATAATTGATTATATTTGATTATAACTAACTTTTGTTTTAAGTATTCAACATACTATAAAGCTCTCAACACATCCATTAGCTGTGTTTTATTATTCAACACAAAAACCCTGGGAAATATGTACACTGAACCAATTGAGAAAGTCTATTAGCTGTCATGCATGTGAGCAGAGCACTAATCTGGTACTAATCCCAAATCAGAGGTGAGGGTTGATGCGCCAGCTACAACTAACTATGACAACTGACTATGACTGTATCAAGCAGCTGCTGCACCAGCATTATGCACACTGGCTTTGCTCAAATTAGTATTTATATATAAGCAATGGCAAAAGCCTGTTACAAGCAGTCAATCAGTTAAACCAAATACACTCTACATACACACTGAATTTATGTAAGGTAGAATGATATTTTATAATTTGACATCTTTGTTTTAAAGACACGAAGTGTATTAATGATAAGAAGATTGGAAAGTGTAGTGAAAACGCCATACCTACCCATGCACCTTTGCATACATTACACAGATGTTTGCATATCGAAAGTGAATATGCATCTACATACTTCATATACAAACACGCATCTCATCACTCTGATTTTACGGCATAGGATTGTATGTTGTCTGATTATGTAAGGATGCAGTAGAATTGCATTATATTCCCATTTGAATATTTACTGATTTTCCTCAACTGTTTGAAAATCACTAAACACGACTACACAACATGAATGAGGTTTGGTAATTCTCACAACAATGCACATATACGCAACCACACACAGTATTTCCCTCTTGGGGATTTCGGCCACTTAAAATCTTACAGATGACCTAACAGGGATAGACCGTGTCTCTCACACACTCAAGACAGAGCCTCTCATAGCGCCACACTGTGCATCGGCATCACACTAAGCCCTTTGTGACCCTACAGCAGCAAGTCTCTGTGCTGTCTGAAGAAAGTAAAAAAAACAAAGGACACAGGTGACAACGGCAGGTCGCAGAGAGTCAGGGTGTCTGCCTGTCATGCAGAAGGACTGGAGGGACAAGGACCTTCCGCCTAACTGACAGCTGCAGTTAATCAAGCGAATCATAGCACACCTGAGTTTAAAGCTTATGGCCGTGTAGCTCCCCGCAGCATCCAACCACTGTGTCCTTATACAGCGAGTTAACGCAGCATAGCACTGGCTGACAAGTGAGAGGACATATAGTACTGTATCATCACACATATAACTCACGCACACTTGTGCTTGAGGCTTGTGATTAAAAGAAACAAGCAGAAGATGCTCACGCAAGATGTTTGTCACAAGAATTCAAACACAAAACAGAGGGAGCATAGAAGCCTCACACAAAGCTTACACAATGTGCACGATACAAACACATACAGACATAAACACACACGTCCCAGAGGGATTGCAAGTTAATGAGTCAATGCCCTTGAGGAAACACTTCATTGTCTCTGCCTGGTTAAATAGCAGGATGTTTTCAATGTCAAACAATCCCCCTGCAAACACACATGCAGATGTATCGCATGTGGACGGTTACAAAGCTTACATGCAGGTACATCTTAAATGTCCCTCAGCATAGCCCTCCTCCTTCTCACCAGTCCTTATGGTTACAGAGGAGCTTATAAATATTGATGGAAAGATAAAACATGAGGAGAAGTAGGGTGAAGAAATTGAAAATTACAATATTTTCAAAAAACTGGAGTCCAATACAAGCAGTGTTTATGGTCCTGGCATCAAGCCTCATTTTTGACAAATGTGTGAGAGGAGCTTATCAATATCTATTTTTACCATCAAAACATTTAGATGTTGTTAGATCAAGCTTTCAAGGTCAAACGTCCCTTTCAAGCCAGAAATAACTAAAACTGCATTTATTTTGTGGTGTGAGTGAGTGTGTGTGTGTGTGTGTGTGTGTGTGTGTGTGTGTGTGTGTGTGTGTGTGTGTGTGTGTGTGTGTATGTGTGTGTGTGTGTGTGTGTGTGTGTGTGTGTGTGTGTGTGTGTGTGTGTGTGTGTGTGTGTGTGTGTGTGTGTGTGTGTGTGTGTGTGTGTGTGTATTTGCAGACATGTTTGCTCGAGGGATGGACGTGACCCAATGTCAGCTTGTCTCTACCCAGGGCAGCACAGCTGGTATCAATTCCAATAACCAACCAAAGCGATAAGCTGACCATCAACACACACACACACACACACACACACACACACACACACACACACACACACCACACACACACACACACACACACACCACACACACACACACACACACACACACCACACACACACACACACACACACACACACACACACACACACACACACACAGGACCTCTGGGAGGACAGATTCTTAGAAAGAAGCAGAACTCGGCGAGCTGCCAAAATTAAGTTTACTTAAACCAGTCATCCGGAATTCGAAGAGAGAGACATGGAGGGTAATACTGTTGTGTCCTCAGTTCAATGTCACTGACTCAAAGGGTCAAGTCGGCAACTACCCAGTTGTCTGAGGGAGCAGAGGGGAAATCCAATACAGTCAATGAAAGGATACCATCCTTTTACTGGTATGAAGGGAACAGGGAAGTATCACAAATCCCTTCCCAAGCATTATTTGGTTTTGAAAAACAAATAAAACTAGGCTCAAAGGGATGTGTGTGTGCGTGTGTGAGTTCGAGAAAGAGACTAGTGTGCTGTCCTGTTTTCTAAGATAGCAATAATCAATGGCAGGCACAGGACGGGTTATCGATGACTCCCTTGTACAGCCACCCCCTGTTGGTTAAAGCTCTAATCAATTCACACTTTATAAAATCAGCACTTCATCATGACCAGGCACCTCACAAAATTCTTGCTGTCCACTCAGCAGAGGTGAATGTCTGTCAGGTAAGAATCATTACCTGAAAGGAAACTGAAGCCGTACACAATGGTTCACAGAAATTAGCACTGAAAAGTGGATTCTGAGGAAAGTTAAATGCCTTCTAAGACTACAGCTGTGCGACGGTGAGCCGTCTTTCTGCTGACTCCTCCCGTTCTGAAGCCTCTGTTGGTAAATTAAGCCAAACAATTATCCCCTGTGATTGGCAGGGGCTATTGCACAATCCAATAAAGTGGGATGAAACTTAGACTCCTGTTTTATTGGCAAACCTGACACCTCCCAGCTCTGCTGTGTAAACTGAGTCTGCACCGCTGAATTAATGCAATCATTTCCAACACGAGGCAATTAGGTTGTGATTTAAGCAGTCGCTGTGATGCTATTTAAGGAAATTGTGTGTATCCTCCCATCTATCTATTACCCTTGATCCCTGTATTGCTTTGAAGCGGTGATATCAAATGATTCATGATTAGTGCTGTGCTAAACAAAAGTGTTCCTCATATACAGGTACAAACAAACACTGAAGCGCACCTGGGGCGGTCTAAATCACCATTCAAAGATCTTTTGAAATAAACACTTTGGACAGGCTGTGGCAGAACAGGACGTTACATCAGCTCCATCCTGACAGCCACGACGGCTTTTCTATAATAACTATGGACATGTGCAGCTTCCAAACACACAGCGGCCACCAAAAGCAGTTCCCCGATATCAGTAGTTGTTAGTGTAACTGTCAGGGGATGACGTTGGGACTCAAATATCCCAGAAGCTTGGATGCAAAAACAAGCTTTGACTAGTATGTATTCACACACACGTAGCAATGTGCCCACACAGCACACACAATCTCATGATCCCTTCACTGTAAAAGTTGTGTAGTGATATGCTGAGTTGTCAACCCAGGCCCCTGCTTTGAATCGCAAAGCAGCCTATTTCTGCTGTCACGGTCAAATCTTTAAATGTACATAGAACTGGACCAAAGACTTTTATCTATAGATGGGAATCAGTCTCAGCCCTGCTTAAATATTGATTGGGTTTGACCTTCAAATAGGCATTGCCTTATCTTTACAAAGTATTAACTGGTAGTCCAGGGAGGACCTAGACGTTGATAAGTGAAAACCATAGGGAAATGAGGAAGATACAATTAGAAGGCCTATCTGTATAAGTTACAATAGGACACATTCTTACACAGGATTTCTCACGCTATAGGTCTCTTGTCACCTAAATCTGATGGTACTGTTTTTCTATGGTGATGATGACATTGTGTTCAGTGATTTATTCGCTCTGCACCTTTAAAAGTGAAGTGTTGCAGTTCGTGAAGTTCTCCAGACTCATTATTTGATCTTCACATCACCCCCAGTGTCTGCAAAGCTGCCGTGTTGGCTGAAGAGAGTGTTGGTGTTCTGGAGGCTGGGCCAAAAAAAGGGTAAAGAGGGAGTGTAGCCAGAGCAAGGTGAGGCAGGGGAGCAAATTAGTTAGGTTACAAGAGTGAGGCAGCAACCAGGTCAGCATTTCTGTGTCTGCAAGTCTGGGGTTCCGTGTGCATTAGGGGTTTTGTATTACTGCAGTAGAGCCTGGACGTCAATCTGTGAGCCCTCACCTTTTCCCCTTCACTGCTAGACTTGGCCTTTGCTCCATTGTCTGAGCTACAGAAGCACAGGCTTTTTTCTCTCAAAGTCTTTCTCTCCTGTCTTTTATCAGCGTAGCAGGTACTGAGGACGAACCTCTAAAGACATTCAGTCCCAGAGGGAGAGAGAAAAGGCAACATGACAATGCTGCAGCATGTTGAGCCAATAAGCCAAAGGACCCTGTATCAACCCCGTGCCAGCTGTTCATGTCTGGGTGTGTGTATGTGTGTATTATTGATGCGTGGGGAATGCATGAGCCTGGGCAAGCCAGAGAGAGGTGAACGAAAAGCCAAAAAGAGCTCACTACCTCATTCACACCAACGGTGTTTCGGGGCCGGTTCGGAGCTGGAGCTTGAAAAGCACCGGGTTTTCCTCTTCACACCGCAGCGGAGCAGCCTCTTATCTCCGGAATCCGGTTTGTTTCAAGCACCAAAAAATTGTCCGGCCAGAGCAAAAGCACCACTTACGTCACGCTTACGTCGAGGCGGGGGCAGGGGCAGGGGCGGGATCAACTCCTGAACAACAACAAGAAGCCCGCGTTTTATCCAGCTTGTACACAACGATGGAGAAACTTAACAAGCAGCAGTGGTCCACTGAAGAGACCAGCTACCTACTGGGAATCTGGTCTTCCGAAGAGGTACAGAGGAAGCTGGAGCACAATCGGCCATTGTTGTTGTTGTTGTCGGTGTCAGCTGTGAGGGGTTTCCGCGCGGTTTGGCTTTATGAAGCAGGCACGCAAACGGTTACGTCATGACGCAAACGATGACGCAATGACGCAGCACCAGTCGGACTCTGGGCGGTGTGAAAAGAGCCTCCGCTAAACCGAAGAACCGGTTCTGAACCTGAAAAGCTCTAGCACGGAGCTTGAACCGGAGTTGCGTTGGTGTGAATGAGGTAAATTGAGCATAAGGTTCTTGAATAGTTGAAGGGCGCTGCATATTCTTTGCAGACATTACAGATTGCAGATTTGTTTCACTTTTATTTTTTTTATTATATTTTTTATTATATCATAACTACTTTTTTTAACATAGTAACATTAAGCTGTCTGTGGCTCTTTCCTGCTGTAACGATGCAAATGTCCCCTCTGTGGAACTAATAAAAGTATTCTGATTTACACATTGCCTTTTTTATGGAATAAAAAATTACTGGGTTGTGCATAATGCAGAAATAGTTCTACATTGAATAATATGCCTACTTGCTAAAAATAATTAGATGAGGGGATCAATGCCACTCTCATACCAATATGAAGCAACAGCCAGAACGTGATTAGCCTAGCTTAGCATAAAAAGCAGTGGGGGGACGCTAGCCTGGCTCATGGTTAAAAAAAACTATTAACACCTCAAACACTTACCTATTAATATTTTTAATATATTTTGTTACCCACACACTCAAACTATGATGTAAAAATGTCAAGTTGTGCCTTAGAGCGTGCTTTAATTCCCATGGCCAGGCCAGTGAACTCCTGGAGTATGTCACTGTCTTCCAACCTAGTCTCACGGCATTTCGTGTTCACCAACACGATTTTTAATCTATTGATTCGTGTTCACCAACACGATTTGCCCCTTTTTTTCGTGTTGCACAGCACGATTTAAAAAGCAATGTATTTCTACTACCTGCAGCACGTCTTTTTCTCCAGTCGGGTCGAGGAAGACCGGAAGCTGTGTGGTTCATAAAAACATGTTCTTACTCAATATCAAGCCACAGTTATTGCTTTTATTTGAAATCGTATAATTTCGGACTTTTGTTGCCGTCTGTGAGGAAAATAAATGGGGCTCAGAGCCTCAGGATACTGAAATCTGTATTTTTTAAATCTTTTTTTCCTTCTAATTTGTTATTCTTTTCAAAATAACACACTGTTATTTACTCACCAATAACACACAATTATCCTTGCTTTTATTTATTGGTTTAATTCCATAATCTCGGGCTTTTTTGGCGTCCGTCAGGAACTGAATTTCAAAATAAAAATAACCGGAAACAGACGTAGGCATTTCGAGCGATTACCCAAGATCCTCAGCTATGGCTTTAAGCTCGTTTATTGGATGTTTTAGCCGCAATGCATGCTGGGATTAGGTGTTTATATGATATGAAATCCGGAAAACATTTGAAAAGAATAAAATAATACTTAATTCCGAGCGCTCTTGCTTTTATCTTTGAAAGTCATCGCATAACGGCATTGTAATACACGGTTCGGCTGCATTGTATATTACAGATCTGCCGTAGTTCTTTATTTATAGAGCCCTGATGACAAGACCTTTGGAAAAACTGAGAAAATGCCGCCGAAACTGAATACTTGACGTGGATCATAAATATATTCAGCAATTAAACAACATCTTCAATTTCTCTTCACACAATACGTCTCCTTGCAGTATCAACACTAATTCGGCTGACTTTTACATTTGATCTAATTCACAGATAGGTTATATTTACACCATAACGGTGCACAGCTGATATAAAAGGACTGTAGTTTTTAAAGATATTACTGATTTTCTTTGAATGTAAGAATTTAAATACTGAGTCTGAAATAGTATAGCAATATGCTGTAAAATTATGTGAAAGCATGCATAAAACTACACATTTTCAGATGTTGTACGAAAACAAAAGTGTCCTACTCTAATAATACAAAGTTATTATGGCTGTGTGTACCTTGTGTGCACCGCCTAGTGGTTAAAGCACGTTATTGCATTATTGTGTTTTATTTGATTAAAAAAATATTAAGAGTACATACTTTCATAGGGGGAAAGTATAAATATAGAATATAAAAAATCAAGAAGATACTATAAGTGATCTCTACAATAAAACAGTTTAGTGCAGAATGTACAAAGATATTAATAGGAGGAGGTGCAAAACAGAAAAACGAATTAACCTTTATTTAAACATTAAATAACAGATTAAGGTCTTCTTTTAAATAAGAAAAAAACTTTGGGGGTATCTATCTACAGATAAATATTAAGCCTGACAAAGTACTTAACGTCTAATATATTGCTTTCCTGCAATGTTAACTATGTTGAAGCACTTATTTTAACTGATATTATACATATGAATTATACTCTTATGTATGTAGATAGAATAAGAAATGTGCAGAATATGACAGTTTAATGGTGGAGGTACACACATATTGATAGATGTCTTGTAATGCACTGTTGAGGAACCTGTAACCTAAGTGTTTCATTCATTGCATAACTACACCGTAGTTGTGTATATGATATGTCAATACACCTTTGAAAATCTTGAAAGGGATGTGCAAAATAGCCATAATATACAGTCTTTAATTAACTATTAGTAGAGAATAACGAGTAATGAATATACTTTATTACTCGTTTCCATTCATGTCAATTGCAGATACATGTTTAGTCTTCTCAAGCACCAACTATCAAATATCTCTCCTGATTGTTGGCACTTGACAATCACCTTACCTGAATTTTACTCAGGTGTAACAAAAGTCTGATTTAAGGGTTGTTTATATTTCACATAATTAATCAGAATCTGCAAAGTAACTCAAATAAATGCAGTGGAATAAAAATACCGGGTTAACCTCTGAATTGTAGTGGAGTAGAATTACAAAGTAACTGTCATGTGGGTATTAATGCTGCGCATTATGGACACAAGCGATTTTCACCCATTTATTAATGATATGTTTTACATTTGATAACACCAATGTGTTTAATACTGGCAACTTCTAATTGTGGGAAAAACGAAAACGTTCAGTAGAGACGTCCCATAGAACATTTTGCGAAACACAATAGCCAGCATGTGTAGTTCTGGGGGGGCGTTCGATTCCAGTTTTGGATAGTCTGGCGTGGTTTCGTTCCATTTCACACAGCTGTTTGACGCTCTGCGTAACCTTACGGGGACTGTAGTCCTAAACGATAGCTGGGGATTATGGGTAGTGTAGTGTCTTCGGCCATCCTAAACTCAGAAATGTTGACAATCGCAATGATGCTCGAAATGTCCCTACGTCTGTTTCCGGTTATTTTTATTTTGAAATTCAGTTCCTGACGGACGCCAAAAAAGCCAGAGATTATGGAATTAAACCAATAAATAAAAGCAAGGATAATTGTGTGTTATTGGTGAGTAAATAACAGTGTGTTATTTTGAAAAGAATATCGAATTAGAAGGAAAAAAATATTTAAAAATACAGATTTCCGTATTCTGAGGCTCTGAGCCCCATTTATTTTCCTCACAGACGGCAACAAAAGTCCGAAATTATACGATTTCAAATAAAAGCAATAACTGTGGCTTGATATTGAGTAAGAACATGTTTTTATGAACCACACAGCTTCCGGTATTCCTCGACCCGACCGGAGAAAAAGACGTGCTGCAGGCAGTAGAAATACATTGCTTTTAAAATCGTGCTCTGTAACACGAAAAAAAGGGGCAAATCGTGTTGGTGAACACGAATCAATAGATTAAAAAATCGTGTTGGTGAACACGAAATGCCGTGAGACTGGGTTGTGTCTTAATGATGCAGCAATACACTAACAGGTCCTGTCGCTAACTGATCTACTGCATTGATGCAGTTCAGGCTTAATTGTCTAGTGGTAAACAACTTAAAGATCAAATGCAAAGCTTCCAAATATGCTACATTTTTATAGAAATGTTGTTTTTAAGACTGCCTGTATTTTTTATTTTATTTAAATCGAGATAATACACCCAAAAAAAAGCTTTTTATTGATCCAAAACTCGACCCAAAGCCGTCTGAATTTCTGACATGTAATTCCCAGCAGCCTCCGCGCGCGTGACGTAATAGTGGCCAAACAGTCTCTGGACCAAATATCCCGACTCGGCAGTCTCGGTCACATGTTTTTCGAAAAGAAAACTGAATTAACATGGGTTATTGTTGAGCTTTTTGTTGTACGAACGGTGCGGGATCTGGGAGAGTTTTACATGCAATTCCCAAAGACCAAATCATCCGCAAAAAATGGATTTTTTTAGTGAATCGTGTTGGATGGCAACCGACAAAATGGAGCAAGTTGTGTTCTGACCACTTCGCGTGTGATGCATACGACGTTGATCCTGCTATCATGAAGTCTGTTGGTGGAGAAGCATTAATAGCACGTCGGAGGCTGAAACCCGGAGCCGTCCCCTCCACATTTCAGCACAAGAAACCACTGAAAGAACGAAAGAGCCGGGCGATGCAGAAACGCCAAAGAATTGAGGTAAACAACTTTTGATTATATTTCAAAGCGCACGGAGCACAGCAGATAACGGAATTGCAGTTTTATTGCTTATAGAGGTGGGCACCGTTAGATTCTGTGTCTTTACGATCATAAACAATGTGTTGGATGTGGAGCTAGGATAAGTAATAAGGGCGCTAGGAGTGATAGGTTAGCATTTTTCGCTCGGGGCTAATTCACTGTTAGCATTGTAGTTTATCTGCAGCTCATTCATCGCTCCTCCACTCATAACGGAAAATGTCGAACGTCCTACAGTCGGTGATGCAGACTTCTTCTCCCATCTCTTCCTTCACTTTCCCATAGTTGTGGCAGCACTTGTTTTCTCGGCTTGTATGCATGGTCTGGCAGTTTCCACATCTACACCAATTCTCAGCACCCTCGGCCTCTTCCTCAGATGGCGAACTTGAATCATCACCATCAGCACTTTCATCGGTGATATCAGGTGACGTTTCCTTGTATTTCCTCTTCGACATCAGAGGCTCGTAGAGATAGGGTTGGATGTCGACAACATACTCCAGATATTGGGTGGCCTCCGACTCAGAATCAGACATGATAAGCCGGGTGGAAATATGTTAGGCATTGAACAAATTCCCATCCACCTCGTCCTTGTGAGGTGAGTCCGCCTGGAATTTATTTTTCTAAACCTCTCTAAAAAGGTCAAATTTCACTTGTTTTGCATCAATCTTGATACAGGGTACTTATTATATGTTATAGTTTGGATTCCTAAAGCTTTTAGTCTATAGTCTACTCAGAATCAGACATGATAGACGAAACTAGTTGTACTATCGGCGGAAGCCGCTGTGATTGATAAGCCAGGTGGAAATATGTTTGGCACATCTGACGTCACGCGCCGCCATCTTGCGGAGGAGAAAATAAATCGTCGGACTTGGTGTTGGGGGTTGAACAAAATTAATATTGCGCATTGCCAGACTCATATTATCTCCGATTTTAATACTGCAATATCTTAGATAGTGTTGTAGCTATATGATTTCGATTGTACTGGCAATTATACAAAAAGCTTTGCATTTGATCTTTAATGATAACGTACCGATAACTAAAAGTAGGAGACGTAATGAACTCGATGACAACTGTGACTCCCTGATACTGAACCACATGCTCAAAGCTCAATGAAAGAGATCATTGCATACAAAGTTGTTGCCATAGAGACGGAGAGAGATATCATTAATACACAGTCAGTTCCTGCAAGTTGAAATGCCCTTTTGTGATTCACAAAAGTAACAGCAAATAAATTGATTAAGGCATTCTTGAATTATTACCTCACTAAATGGAAAGTAAATTAAAGAGCCACCGCAGTCTCCACATCGCTCGGGAAATGTGTATCTACTTAATTTCATCATCCCTCAGTGTGGGTCCATTTAAGAATCAAATATTTTCTTATTACTTGTGGGAAGTCAAATGCACACACAATCACACAATCACACAATCACACACACACACACACACACACACACACACACACACACACACACACACACACACACACACACACACACACACACACACACACACACACACACACACACACACACACACACACACACACACACACACACACACACACACACACACGCACGCACGCACGCACGCACGCACACACACACACACACACACACACAGGCTGATTGTCCCCTTGTTTTCAAGGTTATACGCTAGTTCCCCGTTGCTCACAATACATTTGCATCAAACTACCAGCCAACAGCTGCCAATTAACATACAGCCTCTCCGTTAATACACACACGTCAGTGCCAATTACAGTGTAGGTTGATCTCTCTCTCTCTCTCTAATGGTGCGACACATTATACACCCAAACACTATACCTCGCATAGAGGAGGGTGGGTTTAGGGGTAAGGAAAAAAGCTAATCAGAGCTGATGTTTTAGTTGGCGAAGACTGGGTGAGAGAACAGTACAGAGGGCGGAAGGCTTTCATGATTAGCTCTGTCATGCAGGTACAAGCGTTGAAATAGTGATCTGCTGGATGAGGCCTTACAATGATAAGGTGTTATTTATTACACACATCTTGCATGAGCAGAAGCAATAAAGACATTGTTCAAAGTATAAATATGTGCAGGTATTCCCACAAATAATCAAAATACTGTAAATTGTTCCTTGTGTCTACAGCATCTTTTTACAAGTCCAAATAGGATGTAATTCATATGTTATATAATCATAATTTAAGTTCAATAGTATAGCAAGGGGGAATCCTTTTCTACAAGAAAAGGATTTCAATGAACAAATTGTCAGCAGCACGGTACAAAAGTTTTATAACAGAGTGGATTACTGCAGGATGACTTTGCACATGCACACACATACAAGCAGGCACAACTAATACCTCTCAACCCTTTATCTTGTGCACACACACACAGACACACACACACACACACACTCTTACACAAGAACAAACCGCAGTATAATAATTTCCTTCATGCAGCAGCACGAAATTGAACTATTCATTATTGTCAAGCATGAAAACAGCATAGCGTTGTAATGAAAATCTATTAACGTCGACAGCCACTAGATGGCACCCTCTTCCCTTTCATTTCCAATTTAACTTCCCATTCCTCAGCTGGTCAGCTGACTGTGGGATGGAGACCAACTAGATACTTTTTTAAATACTAAGCTAAGATAAAGGGCACTTACTTCACTATACGACAAAGAAACACTTGATTGATCAACAGTTATGCATTACATCAGAAGACTCTCCATCTGAAATATATTCACTTCAACCTTGGGGGTTATGGAAATCAATGCTCACCTTCCTATGTTGTATTTTCCATATAAAACACGTTGCCTTGGAATGGACTCTTGTGGGCTTCTATCAGCAGGAACATATCAATTAACCAATCAATCAGTACCACTCAGCTAGCAGGCGGTTGGCTGTATCCATCATGTCTCAACTCAAACAATCAATACAGTGACCTTCAAGAAAACAAAAGATTTGCAGAATACAATCAGGCACACCGGGCAGCAAAAAGTCAAAGCAGTGAATTGCAAGTGAGATTGCTTGACATTGTCAGTGCTATAAAAAAAAAATGCAGAAAGCCAAATGCATTTTTTGTCTTTATTTAGAATGTAAAGCATTGCTCATATTATGATTTGAAAAATGAACGAAAAATACATAAAACACTTTTGTAGGTGAACAGTGTTAATACAAGTTCTAAATGAAAGATAACAGGTATCAATATGTGCTATGGGAATATGTTTAGCTGTCATACAGAATAAATGTTCTCAAAGTTCTTAGTTTCATATTTCAAAAGAGTGAGTTAATTGCAGCTCTGAATCAGGTGCTGGAACAATCTTTGAGTGAGGTATTATATCATCAGGTGCAGGATACGATGTTGTGATTGGATTCTTCAGTATTGTTGAGAAGTGTCTGTTGAGGAGAGCTGAGAGTGATGCCAATGACCATCATTTCTTTTTGCCAGCACTCTTGGCACGTTTGTTGGGCTGCTGGGTGGCAGCAGAGTCGGGGGTTGTTTTTTCTAAAGTTGCCTGCTGGGCCTCCACCATAGGTTGTTTCGCTTCATGTTCCATTTTAATGTTTGCCTTCTGACGGTTACTTAATGCCCCGCAAGCATCGAGGAATATCTTACAGTGCTGCCACAAGAGAGGTAAAGAGAAAGATGTTACAGGATGATGTGAGGGAGAGGAAGCTGATAACATATCTCCCTCACTCTCTCTTACATTGATATTCACAAATGATGATTTTTTTACTGTCTGCACCGTCACTCAGTGCCCTCGCTGTTCTTCACTGACCTGCATGTTCTCATTTATCTCCGGGTGGTGTGTCCTCAGCTGCTTCCGGTTGAGCTGTTGCTGTTTCTGGTGTTCCAGCACATTGTCTCGGATCAACCGGTAAGTCTGGATCTTTTCTAAGCGCTCCCTCTGCTGGATCTCCTCCATTTGGGAGTCCATCAGAGCAGGGAAATCCGTTTGGCGTCTAAAGAATGTACACAAGGAGTTGATACAATGTGTATATGTATCCACTTTACTATATTATATCACCAGCGTGTTATTATTTGATGGTTTATTTTTTGCTTTGTGAGTGCTTAAAGGATTTCTCTGACAAATATAATGTTGTTCCGAAAAATATGTTCTACTAAATTGTGATTTAAGGAATAGATAATATATCTCCAGCTCAAACTATACCAAACGTAGTAACACTTAACATTAAGTTACTACAATTAACATTAATTAATACATTAATAAGCATTGACACAGTTAATGACCACTTAATTGATTTGCCAAAATAATCATTTCAAATGTGTTAATGTCAAATATTCAACTATGGTATTCCTGTATACCTTATTTAATCGTCATCATTTTTTTGTAACCCAAATTAAATGTCAATCTAATGAAGTTCTTTGATATGATCAGTAGAGGGCGCACCATACTGCTCTGAAGGACATGTTATTGCATTAAGCTTATTATTTGTGGTAGTTTTACTTCTTCATTATTAATCATAGCATATCTATGAATGAGGGACTGCTCCACATGGCTCTTAACATGTTCTCCCAATATTTGGAATGAATTATGTTGATAACAGATGATGGTCATGACGAAGTGGTTTACTGTTAGAAATGTTTGTGACTTACAATTTCAAAGAGCATTAATTAATGCTTTTTACCAGCCTTATGCATTCATGAAGTGTAACTTCATGTACAATAAGACCATCTACAGTACATTAAAGGAACAAACAAATCTGAATACTATGGAGTCTGTAGTGTCTACAGATCTCGACTATCGTATTTGAGTATTTCTCATATGATTATATAACTTGAATTTGTGTTTGTGGATAGAGGACAGTTATACAAGAAATGAGTGAAGCCGTCAACATGTGTTTGAGAAAGACAAATGGCTGGGAATCATCTGAGGCACACAGAGGGATGAATTCAAATACAAGTGCTAAATGCAGCTGTCTACTTCCTATAGATGACCTTAATGAAGAGGGGAGGCCAGTGGAGGTGATGATGGAGTGCATTTAATTTAATGCCTGGTTCAACCTCTTTCACAGCGTGTCTTTAAATGGAATTGCGTGTGTGTGTGTGTGTGTGTGTGTGTGTGTGTGTGTGTGTGTGTGTGTGTGTGTGTGTGTGCATGAGGGTGAATTAAAAATGTGCCCTGCGCTGCACCTTTGTGTGAAAGAGGTGTATTGCAGACTAATCAGACTCTGCTAATAGACTACTCCTCTGGATCTCTCTCGGCTCAGATTGCAGGCCACGCTGTCAGCAGCCGTTAGCAGCTGGACACAGAAACACACGTGCAGGCACACACATGCACACACCCGCCCACCCACAGCAGGAGAGGGTGGAGAGGTGATGAGCGAGGGGAACATCTCATTGGAGCAAGGAGCTCATTGGGGTCCTGAAATAGCTATCTAATTAACAGACCCAAATATCATCTCATTTATCATGGAGAGGGACGGACAGAGGGAGGAAGGGATGGAGGGAGGAGAGGTGGTGTGAGGGAGAGCAACGGGAGACAGACGGGAACCGTAGAGGGAGACTCTTCGCTTCAGAATACTGACATTTCAGCCATAGACGAACAGGAAACTCTCAACGTACGTGCTTAGGAAACTGTATTGATTTGAGACTTTCTTAATAATTATATTTCCATTGTTGAGTGCTACAACAAACAATGTTGTTGCAATTAAAGCTTTGTGTGACCTTACTGATTGTGGAGCTGGTGTACTGCATGCTAAAATGATGTACTGTAGATAAACTAAACCATGAAGCAGGCGGATCCAAGAAAGGAAAGAAAATCTCAGAATCATCAAAGCAACACTCTGTTCACTTCATTTCTGCGGCTACAAGTAGGATGTGTTGTATACAGCAGGGGTTCCCAACCCGGTACCGGTCCGCGGATATTTTTTTCAAAAAGTGTTTAATTTTCGCACCTATACCAGTCATATTATTTCATCCAGTAGCCTAGTTAATCTTTCACCAGAAAACCGTTGAAAATGGCTTTTATGATGTTCCGAGGGATTCGGCGGCTCAGCCTATAAGGTCTCAGCCTCTCGTGCGCACGAGAAAGTTACCGGTGCGCCAAGTAGGAAGAGGAGCGCACAGGATCACAACCGTTTAATTGCAGACTGTTATGTTTATGTGGGGAAATAGCAGTGCATACATTATTTGAGATATATTTCAAACTCTGACTTAATTTTAAGGACATGTCGGCCAGGGGTGTAGAGCTATTTGTTTAAGCACCGGATTGGCAAAACAGGAGAGTAAACCAGTCTGCCTTGATCTATGAATTAATGTCCGGGACTCTCACGGTATCTGCTGCCCGCAGCTGTTTTATAGAAGGAAAGCCTCCTTCACTTCATGAAATGGCTGCAGCATCAGGAGGCAGCGGGACGTGTAACTCCACCTCTGAGAAGTGCAGCACCAGCGGGTAAAGATGTGCCTTTTTACGCACCGCCTTCGCTGTGTTTACCTTCATCAGAACAGCTTCAGAGTGACTGCAGGGCAGGCTGCTACGTGTTAACCACACACACCTCTACACACATCTCTACACACATCGAACTGCCCGATTACTCCCCCCTTTTATTAGTTGTATGAAGGAGATGTCCAGTCACCAAGACGCATGATGTGTGTGTGTGTGTGGGTGTGTGTGTGTGTGGTGTGTGTGGTGGTGTGTGTGTGTGTGTGTGGGTGTGTGTGTGTGTGTGTTGTGTGTGGTGTGTGTGTGTGTGTGTGTGTGTGTGTGTGTGTGTGTGTGTGTGTGTTGTGTGTGTGTGTGTGTGTGTGTGTGTGTGTGTGTTGTGTGCTCTGCTCTGTGTGTTCGGTGTGTTTGTGTCTGTCCGACACCGGCATTTGTTTTCAAATGACCATGAACAGTAATTTACACACATCTGGCTAACTCCATAGGTAACCTATATGCGGGTGTTCCCATAAGAAGTTAGTTTAATCTTAATCTCGATGTAGTGCTAAATGCTGTCGGAGTGCACCGGAACGAACGACACTATCATAATATCTTCTGAAAACAAATGTCACACAGACACACACACACACACACCCCGGAGATGTCCTAATGCGCCTTCTCCTCGTTTTCCCATCACTGAATTATCCGTAAATCATACAAACAAAACCAAAACGTTGATTTATCTGTTTTCCCGTTTTGGTCTAAAAACTGAATAACCTCGGTTTTTTGGTTTTCCGTTTTTCTGAAAAAACAAAAAACGACACCGGTTCTTTTTTAAACGTTGTTAATATGTTTTGGATGCATATTGTTCTAGTATTTGTTCAGGCTGTTACATACAATTAGCCTCTGTTGCTACCTGCTGGTGGTGAGTAAATATTAAAATCAGTTAAAATTGACAACCGGTCCGCGGTTATTGGATCTGCCGGTCCTTGGCACAATAAAGGTTGGGAACCCCTGGTATACAGTACTAAACTATTTTTGGACCAATCATGCCATTATAACATTCACCTCAGCCATCAAGTAAATAAACAACTATATTCCTTGAGAAATCAGTTACAGTATATTCAATTAAGAAATGCAGTTTTTTTGTTTTAAATGTGTGACTTTGTGGTTTGACATATCATAAAACTGGTGTAATTTCTAAGATTGTTTTTCATGAAGAACCCCTCCATTTAGCCGATCCTTAATATCTATAAATGCCACAGTAGATAGTCTATAGATTATCCCACGGGGATAAATAAAGTATATCAAATATCTTTCAGGCCAGCCAGAGCTCACAGTCTTGTAACACTGATGTTCACTGCACCAATAGGAGCAAAGGTCACAGGAAATCCCTAGCAATGTCCTGCAGACACTGTATGAACCAAGCTGGTATGGATGCTGAAGTTTCTATGTCCACGAACATAACATGCACACTGAAAATACACAGATATTAACACGCCCTCGTTCACTCCTCTACAAGGCCTCGCCGCTAATGCAGGCCTACAGACTAGAAAACAGAGGAAACTACATGAGGCAGCTGGAGTGCATACAAACAACACTGCAACAGGAAAACATTAAATAGCCTTTTGGAATAATGCAGTGAGATGATGAGTCCGTCTTAGTTGTTTATGTATTATTATCCATGGCTGACCTCTAAGCACACTAAATGTGTTGGTACAGGCTGGAATACTAAATATTGAGGTGTCAAAACAAGCCGCAGGGATAATTCTGAAATGTATAGTTGTGTGGCTATAAACCATGTTAACACAACATGACATCTACAATCTGCTCTAATCAGCATTCTATCTTTTATACTTATGCTGTTGGATAATATTATTAAGATTAATAATGATATTTCAAACAAATGGAAAATATTGTGTTTGGTGGGTGGGTGGGGGGGGGGTACCTGATGAAAGGAGTGTAGTCCATGGACGGACAGGAGCATGAGGCGTTGGTCAGCTTTTTGTTAGATGGATTCAGAGAGATGTCAGAACCAAATTCGTGCACAGCTGTTAAAAGAACCAAGAATTAGAAATGATCTCATCATTAACTTACTGTATATGACAAGTAGAGGAAACAGAAAGTGCCAAAATATATAAATATATGCACGTTTGTGTGTATAAAATATGGTACCTGGCTCTCCGTTTTCTGTGTCATCTGTAGAAGTTTCATCACCTGCTTGGTGTTGGAGTTGGTTACAAAACTTGAGACGAGACTGTAATGCCTAAAATAAAACAAAACATTCCGTAGTTGAAGTAGTATTATAGTAATTTACACCATTTTCTAAATCACACCTTAAATATTTCTTCAGCAGATAACATTAGAAACACAAATATTGGAATGAATTAAACTGATGAGTAACTACATTGAATCACAACTGCTTGTTACCCTGGCACAGCGGCCTGCCTCAGCCATCTCCCAGGCTTTTTTAGTGGCTTTGATCCAGTCCCTCCTCTCTGTGTCCTTGGTCACCTTGATGCTCTCCGATTGGCCTGTATCACTGACCACACGCAGAGTCCAGTTGGCCTTAGACAGGTCAAGGCTCTGCACAAATATGTACACACACACGGACAAAAGCATGACACACACGCTCCAGCACACAAACATCCTAGTTGAAGGTCACTGTACCACAGCACATCATGTCTCTTTCAATGAGCCACTCAGACAGTCTGGTACACAGCCGGCGACCATTACATGCACTGTTCAGCTGTTTTGTCTTCATTGTTAATAATAGATCCATTTTTGTTCATTTATGCAGGGATCATTATGTTCTCTACCTCCACCAATGTTGTGCTCCCGATGCCAAGAAAATATTCACAATGGAGATGTATCTGTCACTATTATGAAAATGTCAGTCTTTAGGGTTTGACATGTAGCGCAGGAGAGAATAAAAGGCACTTGCTATGCAGCTCAGAGATTTATCAAGCCGCTGTGTTTCTATCTCCTCAACCAAGACAATTCTACTGATTACACACCATGAGATTGTATTATGTGATAAGCATCTCCTATTCAGTGTAAAGACACGCAGGTCAGTCTAGCAGTTGTGGGATTGGATGCATGTCAAAGTTGGCTGATAAGAAAATATGTAAATACTGAACTGCCTATTTAAATAGACATGTCCGGAGTGAGCTCATTATATGTGGATGGGAATATTTGAAGAGGAGTGAAGTGCGTACTCAACAGAAGTGCCTCTACAAACCCTCTTATTAAAAAGGTTAATATTACTAGTTTTGCCAATCCTGACCAAGTTTTACATTACCACTGCAGTTTGTCTAAACATAGGATACTTTGGAAAATACACTGTGGAAACAAATATGCAAGGATAACAAAAGCAGTGCAAGGCCTTCAGTTCGAGGGCATAACATCTACTCTATTTGAGTTGGCAAGAACGTTGGTAAATGAATGGTTTTCATAGATAGCATTGTATTATAAATTCCACTTGCAATCCAAAAAGCATATTTAATCCAATAAAAGCTAATGAAACGCAACAGTCATTTGGAAATGCAATTTGGCAGATATGATGAAGAGCTTTTCAGACTTCTCCTTAGCTACACAGTCCGTTAAAGGATTAAACTCCATCAACTCACCTCTGCGTTTACATTAAATATATAATCATATTTAGTTACTCTTTATATTATTTGATATGTATTTGTAACTGTACAATAGCCGTTGACAGTGTTGTTCGTTGCTTTATGTGCAGTGGTGAAGTATTACCGTTTCTTGTCTCGAGACAGATTTAGGGCTGGTCACTGGCTTCCCCTTCTCCTTCTCCTTGTCACCTTTTCCTTTGCGCTGGGCTTTGGGTGTTTCAGATGTGGTGGTGGATGACTGGTTCAGGTCCTCAGGCTGGTATTCTAAATTAAGCAAACAGAGAATAGGTAAATTCACTTTTCCTATAACTAGCTACAACGTCAAGAGTGTGAATACTCAGGTGATCTATACTGGCCACATGGTGTTTATAACTTGATGACGTCAATGTATTACGTTTAATAAATACATATTCTGCAGTTAAAAGGGATTTTGTTAGGAATCACTTGTTTGAGTATTCTGAAACATTTGACAAGCATACAGTAGTCGTATATACCTAAGAGCATTCAAGAGTTTTCCTTTCATACCATTATTTATGCAGAATTAATGTTTTTGTGCTTACCATCTTTACAGGTTTATACCAATCTAATTAAAGTGTGAACGGCTGACAACACATAGCATTCGTGTACATTCATCTTCACACTGAACCTTATATGCACATTCTTCTCAACAAAAAGCTCTCTGAAGGGGGAGTGAGCAAACAGGGCATGTGCTGTGCTGCCTCGTGTGTGCTAGATGGCACTGTTGCACTTTAAAGCTAAAGTGAACACAATCCCCAGTTTAGATGAGGCATTAGCTATGAGTCTCACTCCGCTGAAATAGAGAGGCGTAATCATCCATCATTTAGCTGACACCCTGCCACTCTGCCTCGACCGCTTTGGTGTATGCTTTTGAGTTACTAAGGGTCATGTAGAAATGCGATGTTCAGATTGAATCTTAATTTCTGTCTGTGTGTAATTTTAGGCTCACAATTTTAGGTGTACAATGATGTTTCAAAAAAGATAGCACCGTTGTTTAGATACAGGAAAACGTTGTAGAGGAAAACCACTGCCACAGCTGCACACACAGCTACTGCTGACGGCTCTAACGGTATATAAACTAGGGTATAAAGCAGAGATGGAGTTAGAAGTAAATGTGCATACATTAAACATGCGCAGTACAGTATTTTGACTGCAGCTTGTTAAACAGCTTGTTAAAGCGGTTTCAAAGCTTGGCGTGGCATGTAGTGCGTGTGTACACATGTAGCATGTAGGGGAGCATGATCAAGGGCACAGCCTCACCACTGAGACAGAGTTAAACTGGGTGAAATTAATTCACTCTCCTGCTGAGATATTTCCCAGGGCACCAGGGGGCAAGAGCCAACTTCATTTGACTTCCCATTGACCCACTTCCACAAGCTTATTGGAGAACCACAGGAGGTTTGTGTGGACATTGGACTACACGTACACACATGGACAAACCCATGTGAATGTTGGAAAAAACTAACATGCTCTATGAACAGAAGGCACATGTAAATGAACACACGGAATATCTCAGTAACAAATCATTACTGTTCATCTCGCACATGACCATTACTGTAATGAGTATCCAAACAGAGGTTTGTCTTCCTCTGTATTCCAAATACATCTGATATTTGGCTTATTAGTTTAGGAATGCCTTCAACACGCACATATGAGCACATATGCATGCGCACTGACAGACACACACTATCCTCAGATTTCCCAAAATGCAAACTGAATGGGTAAATACGGGAACTATCACAGAAGCAACGGAGAGAAGAGAATGACAATTTAACGACAGCATGCTGGCCTTTCTTTTCAGGCGATCATGCAAATTGTCACCCATGCAGCACCTCTGTCATATCAACATCCATCCATGTGGCAATTAATTCATCCCCTCAGAATTTTTAGGAAGCTTCTGCAGATTTCAAAGCCCTGATCCACTGTGTGCCGCATGATTAAAGGCAGAGAAGCAGAGTTGGTGGCAAAGGACAGGGTTATTGCCTCAGCCAACGAGCAGTGGGCACGAGAAATCTCACTCTGATCTGCACAAGCAGCTGTATTCATTTGGCTTTCATTAGGCCTGTGATTAACATACCCCTGGCTAGCAGAAGCCAAAAACAAACAGCGTCTGCTTTGGCCCCTGACACTGCCTAATGAGTATCTACCACGTTTCACACTCAACACAAAAATAAGCTGTGCAAAAACAAGCATGAATGCCGATTTGTTATTGGGATATCTGAACTCTGCATAATGTGTATTTAGACTCTTATTTGGATGTTCTGTTTAATTTCCTAGGGCGTCTCAGTGTAGCTGACTGTTTGATGTTGGATGTTAATTGTCTTAAGTGTCTACCTCTCATTTGATTCTTCTCCAAGTCTCTGAGTTTATGGACAAAAGCCAGCTGAGACTCGTCCAAATCCCAGCTATGAAGCACCTCTGCCTGCACCACATACTTATGACTCTGTGAAATACATACAAGCACATCAGTGTAAACTGATCCAGATTAAACACAGCATTACAAAAATAACCATATACAGCATCAGACATGTGGCATACAACATCATAAACCAACCCAGTCTCACGGCATTTCGTGTTCACCAACACGATTTTTAATCTATTGATTCGTGTTCACCAACACGATTTGTCCCTTTTTTTCGTGTTGCACAGAACGATTTTAAAAGCAATGTATTTCTACTGCCTGCAGCACGTCTTTTTCTCCGGTCGGGTCGAGGAAGACCGGAAGCTGTGTGGTTCATAAAAACATGTTCTTACTCAATATCAAGCCACAGTTATTGCTTTTATTTGAAATCGTATAATTTCGGACTTTTGTTGCCGTCTGTGAGGAAAATAAATGGGGCTCAGAGCCTCAGGATACTGAAATCTGTATTTTTTAAATCTTTTTTTCCTTCTAATTTGTTATTCTTTTCAAAATAACACACTGTTATTTACTCACCAATAACACACAATTATCCTTGCTTTTATTTATTGGTTTAATTCCATAATCTCGGGCTTTTTTGGCGTCCGTCAGGAACTGAATTTCAAAATAAAAATAACCGGAAACAGACGTAGGCATTTCGAGCAATTACCCAAGATCCTCAGCTATGGTTTTAAGCTCGCTAGCCGCAATGCATGCTGGGATTTGGTGTTTATATGATATGAAATCCGGAAAACATTTTAAAAGAATAAAATAATACTTAATTCCGAGCGCTCTTGCTTTTCTCTTTGAAAGTCATCACATAACGGCATTGTAATACACGGTTTGGCTGCATTGTATATTACAGATCTGCCGTAGTTCTTTATTTATAGAGCCCTGATGACAAGACCTTTGGAAAAACTGAGAAAATGCCGCCGAAACTGAATACTTGACGTGGATCATAAATATATTCAACAATTAAACAACATCTTCAATTTCTCTTCACACAATACGTCTCCTTGCAGTATCAACACTAATTCGGCAGACTTTTACATTTGATCTAATTCACAGATAGGTTATATTTACACCATAACGGTGCACAGCTGATATAAAAGGACTTGTAGTTTTTAAAGATATTACTGATTTTCTTTGAATGTAAGAATGTAAATACTGAGTCTGAAATAGTATAGCAATATGCTGTAAAATTATGTGAAAGCATGAATAAAACTACACATCTTCAGATGTTGTACGAAAACAAAAGTGTCCTACACTAATAATACAAAGTTATTATGGCTGTGTGTACCTTGTGTGCACCGCCTAGTGGTTAAAGCACGTTATTTAATTATTGTGTTTTATTTGATTAAAAAAATATTAAGAGTACATACTTTCATAGGGGGAAAGTATAAATATAGAATATAAAAAATCAAGAAGATACTATAAGTGATCTCTACAATAAAACAGTTTAGTGCAGAATGTACAAAGATATTAATAGGAGGAGGTGCAAAACAGAAAAACGAATTAACCTTTATTTAAACATTAAATAACAGATTAAGGTCTTCTTTTAAATAAGAAAAAAACTTTGGGGGTATCTATCTACAGATAAATATTAAGCCTGACAAAGTACTTAACGTCTAATATATTGCTTTCCTACAATGTTAACTATGTTGAAGCACTTATTTTAACTGATATTATACATATGAATTATACTCTTATGTATGTAGATATAATAAGAAATGTGCAGGATATGACAGTTTAATGGTGGAGGTACACACATATTGATAGATGTCTTGTAATGCACTGTTGAGGAACCTGTGACCCAAGTGTTTCATTCATTGCATAACTACACCGTAGTTGTGTATATGATATGTCAATACACCTTTGAAAATCTTGAAAGGGATGTGCAAAATAGCCATAATATACAGTCTTTAATTAACTATTAGTAGAGAATAACGAGTAATGAATATACTTTATTACTCGTTTCCATTCATGTCAATTGCAGATACATGTTTAGTCTTCTCAAGCACCAACTATCAAATATCTCTCCTGATTGTTGGCACTTGATAATCACCTTACCTGAATTTACTCAGGTGTAACTAAAGTCTGATTTAAGGGTTGTTTATATTTCACATAATTAATCAGAATCTGCAAAGTAACTCAAATAAATGCAGTGGAGTAAAAATACCAGGTTAACCTCTGAATTGTAGTGGAGTAGAATTACAAAGTAACAATGAGCTGTCATGTGGGTATTAATGCTGCGCATTATGGACACAAGCGATTTTCACCCATTTATTAATTATATGTTTTACATTTGATAACACCAATGTGTTTAATACTGGCAACTTCTAGTTGTGGGAAAAACGAAAACGTTCAGTAGAGACGTCCCATAGAACATTTTGCGAAACACAATAGCCAGCATGTGTAGTTCTGGGGGGGCGTTCGATTCCAGTTTTGGATAGTCTGGCGTGGTTTCGTTCCATTTCACACAGCTGTTTGATGCTCGGCGTAACCTTACGGGGACTGTAGTCCTAAACGATAGCTGGGGATTATGGGTAGTGTAGTGTCTTCGGCCATCCTAAACTCAGAAATGTTGACAATCGCAATGATGCTCGAAATGTCCCTTATATACGTCTGTTTCCGGTTATTTTTATTTTGAAATTCAGTTCCTGACGGACGCCAAAAAAGCCCGAGATTATGGAATTAAACCAATAAATAAAAGCAAGGATAATTGTGTGTTATTGGTGAGTAAATAACAGTGTGTTATTTTGAAAAGAATATCGAATTAGAAGGAAAAAAATATTTAAAAATACAGATTTCCGTATTCTGAGGCTCTGAGCCCCATTTATTTTCCTCACAGACGGCAACAAAAGTCCGAGATTATACGATTTCAAATAAAAGCAATAACTGTGGCTTGATATTGAGTAAGAACATGTTTTTATGAACCACACAGCTTCCGGTCTTCCTCGACCCGACCGGAGAAAAAGACGTGCTGCAGGCAGTAGAAATACATTGCTTTTAAAATCGTGCTGTGCAACACGAAAAAAAGGGGCAAATCGTGTTGGTGAACACGAATCAATAGATTAAAAATCGTGTTGGTGAACACGAAATGCCGTGAGACTGGGTTGCATAAACACACAGCCAAAACAAGATGGAAGCCATTTTGTTTTTTGTGAACATACATCTGTAATCTGCACTGTAACTGCTGAGCATCATAGGGAACTCAAATGTTTTAACAAGCACATGCATTATATTGTCTGGTGTTGTTGTTTCGGTTGTATTGAACCTAATGCATAAAGAGATTTGAATGTTATGAATTCCTATAAACACAATTTCTATGGATAAATGAAGGCCACAGCACTTTTTTCTCCATCTCCAACAAATCTCACTACAGGAGCCTTCAGCATTAATTTACTGAGCATCAATATGTCTGGTGTGAAATCCTGCGGTGCTTTAATTACTGACCCTTTGCGCTAAGTCTTGATCAATGGTCTTAGTTGTGATCAATAGCTGTTTATTATGGCCTGCTGCTGATCTAATCTATGGGATCTGACATGATCCGTCTCATTACTATTGATGTCACTCCTGTTGGGTTCATTTGAAAGCACTATATAAATCACAAGTATTTGTAACGTGCAAGATGTGAAAAAATGTACTTCATAATAGGTTTATTGAAAAGAGAGAATCATTTTTGTAGTTTAGTGTCTGAAAATCTATTGTTTTTCTTAATGAGGTTAAACAGAAGTCATGTTAAAATGATGGGTTCTGCTGATAGAAATGACAGTCACTACATCAAAACAAATACACCTCAGTTCATATTTATGGACATAGTGTGTGTTTTGCCTGCCAGTGCCTGATGGTGCACACATAAAGTACTCACTGTATACTTTGGCAATCATTAATCTAGCACAACAGGTCTGTAGATAGGGGGTCTTCAGACAATCGAGTGACTCATAAATCATGTGTAAATCACTGCTCACTGACAAGCACTGATAAGACAGACAACAAAACCACCCCTCCAGTTTCCGTTGCTCTCCTCTCGCACATTTGTACTGAGTAAAAGATGAGTTTGTGGGTGTGATTAAGTTCATGTGTGTGCTTGTGTGCATGCTTTCAAGTCAGGCGTTATGTGTATTTGGCAGTGAAAAATTGATATCAACACAGGCAGCAAGTAAGTGTGTGAGAAAGACAGAGAGGGAAAGTGAGATGCAAGCTTGTGTGCGAGTGAGATTAGTAAAGTGTTTGAGCAACAGCAGATACCATGCAGGCAGTTGTCAGTGATACCATAGTCTCTGTGGAAGGCTGGTCAGACGAGGAGTCTGAATTCCCAGCTGTTGTGTCCTCCTCATCTCTCTGCTGGAGGGTGTCTGTAGCAGAAAGAGAGATATTAAACTAAACCCTTATCTGAGAGAAGACAAATTAGCCAGTAATCTGTCCTTTTGTTACTGACGGGAGCATCAAGTGAAAAGTAAAGTGGGTTTTGTAGAGGTCTTGTGTCTCTACTGTCAACCTGTACTTTACTGTGTATCAGGCTAGCATAAACAAAAGGCCAGTTTAATATGACATTAAATGGTCAGTTTTTAAAAACTAAAACATATTTTCTCTTGGCTGGATTTACCAATGTTTCCCTCCATCCCAATACAGTAGAATTTATTTTAAATGGTGCAATAATAACTTTTGAACAATTTAAATGGAGTGTCTGGTAGCCGAGTGATAAGACCCCAATGATAACCTCAATGACTGTGTGGTTTGATTCTGAACAGAGACCTTTGCTGCATGTCATACTCCTTTCTCTCTCTGTATTGGAAAACCACAGGAGGTGTATCTAATGTGTTTCCAATACATTAACACTGATAAACTGATTTAGCATTTTGCCTTTGAACAGGCTTCTTTCTAATGCCATGATTGACCCACATGTTGTGATTGAGCTACAACAGAAAAAGGTGATCCAACCGATCACATCATATTATTCCTGATGACTTTGTCCCTACAGGTACATTTGAAAGACATCAACTTCAACCAATACAGTAGATAAATTCTTCCATTTTGCATGAAGCTTTTTTTTGAAAATATTTGAAACCACTTGTATCACTCTCATTATCCAGCACCTGATCTTAATTTAGGAAACTACCGTACATGTAACTCTGTAATACCCAAGATAGAGCACTTTGACAAATCTTCTGTCATGATCCAGAATGATTTTATTTTATAACTTATATTACTAAACCTTACCTTTGTTAGCCAGGAAGCAGAACACAGGGATTACCACATGACCCTTCCCAGTGTTGCTAGCCATCTCATTCTCCTGGTCCAGGATGGACAGTCGGATCAATACATCTGGCTTGGAAGTCTGAAACTGAACAGTCCCTACAACGTCTGCTGTCACCTCCACAAAGTAACTGTTAAACAAAGTTTCAAATGATTGTGGGTAGTGGGTACCATCCGTCGTTCAGGGTAACTTTGATGTTGTTTTGTGCAAACAACCTTTTTTTCACCCATTATTTTTAATATTTATGATTCATATGTTGTAGTGAGCGTACAAATCAGTAACAGCACTGTTTTGTTGATCCAAGTAACATGGATTTCAATTGACAAGTTTAAATATATAATTCCTATTATAAATAGGATAATTAATTATATAGTTTTTAATTCTCTTACCGACATATGAGGTTCTTCTCATTGGGAATGTAATAATCCCTCAACTCCTTCACAGAGAATGTGTTGAGTGGATTCTCACGAGACAGTTTTGGCAGGAGTTCCCTTGAGCCAATCAAGCGCATCCTCCACTTTGCACCAACAGGGGGGCATTCAGGCGTGACAGCCTCTGCTACAAAGGTATAACCAAGCTGCAAGAGATTTACAGAGATGAAATCAAAACATTTGTTTTTTCAGAGGTGTGTGTGTGTGTTGGACAGATGTAAAAAGGGAAAAGCACAACTGGTTTACTGTTTTCTCTTTTAGGCAGTGTTTCACATCTTAAAAAAATAGAGATCCTGCCAACATTAAATCACCAGACAGCCATAAATGGTGGCAAGACAGTCAGAAAATATGACCCCAGTTTTTTTATTAAAGGTGGGGTAGGTAAGTTTGAGAAACCGGCTCGAGATACACTTTTTGTTATATTCCATGGAATGTTCTTAACATCCCGATAGCAATGAATATCTTAAGTGCTTTGACAAAAAATCCATTAAAAAAATGTCATCTGTGGAACCCGTAATATTGTAAAAAGTACAACCAATCCGTTTAGCCGGCCCGGCTAAACGGATTGGATTGCCGCCCTGTCTGTCAGCCTTCCATCTCGTGCACGCACACATGTATCTCGTGCCTTCATTGGGCGTGCCGTCATTGGGCGTGCATTGCAGCAGTACTTCAATGACTCGCCAGCAACAGGCGGCCACTTTCACCAGTCTGCTGACGTCATGTGCGCGTTCATGTGTGTTGGAGGAGGTGCTCTGTAAGGAAGTCTGAAGGAAGGGGCGGATTCTTTTCGGCTGTGTACTTTCAAATGTTAGTGCACTCGAGCCTGTTTCTGAAACTTACCTACCCCACCTTTAAGTCAGGCAGGAAGTATAACTAAAGTGAATGAATGTATCTTGGTAATAGGAAAAACTGGAAAAAATATGCAAATATTCCACACACAAGAAAATATAAAGTACATTTGAAGTCAATTTGGTCAATCCACAGACCTTATTGGGTTGATATACTTGTTCTGCTACATTGCTGAAGAGCGTGTCCAGCTCCTCTCCTGTGTCATTATTTATGACGTGCAGCAGACAGTTGGGGATTGGGGAGTAGATCTTTGGTACCAGCAGCATCTTTTTAGGAACCAGGAAGACCTCTCTGCAGAAACAACAGGTACTGTAATACGGTCTGACCAATGATCTTTTTCAATCGTTTCTGTTGATATTCTAAAATGGGATGTCATAGAAATATCTACATTCCCCAACATTAATTGTTCGTTCAGGAATCAAATCTGAGTTCATTGCGTGAAGGCAACATATTGGCATTTGTTGAAAATGCGATGCTTTTCAAGTTCGGTCACTGTCTGTCAGTGACAAGCCTAACAAGCGTTAAGTTACAATGTTCTCTAACCTAAAGACCAAGACCCAGGAATTGGCTGTGTCTTGGAGAGGGACAGAGTAATCAGCGAAGGAGACTCTGGTCCATTCATCCTGCTGACAGGGGTAGAGCTCTGCTTTACTCTCAGAGCGGTCAATGATATACCTGCGCAGAAAACACAGAAGAGCAGAGCACTTTCAGTACATTTATTTTCAATGATCTTTACATTTTAAATGTTAAATAAACACGTGAAAAGATCATGGGAATGTTTATTTGTAGAAAATATTTACACAAACTTATTTGAATAAACATAACTCTATTGTATCTGATAATAATACAAATACATTGACGTAAATGCACTTCTCCTCTCAGCGTGATCTTTGGCTCTGGATGTCAGTTAAGAAAAGCTCATGCTCAAAGGCACACCATCAACCCCCACTCCACCCTTCACACACGCACAGGCACACACACACACACACGCTGACCAAGCTTTTCAATGCCTATGCACACACATACTTCCCCAGGCAGCGGGTCATTCGGCAGACGCTGCTAGCCGATTGGAACGAGGAGAGGATAAACAGCAGATGGTACCACTGGGAAAAGATGGAACACAATGTGGAAAATGCTCCCTGCCTGGCCGCCACGGGCCGCCACAACCAGGAGAGGGAGCAGATTCTGGGCATGCGGTGCAACAGGGGGGCTAAACGCATGCCATACAACAAACACAACATTGGCACAGGACTGCAGTGGGAGCGCATGTATTCTCTCAAATAATAATAAGAATAGTATTCTCTCCAATAATGAGATTTGTGTGATGAATACCTGCTAGGTTAATAGGGAAGAGGTCTTTGTGTATGCAATTCATACATTGTGTGCACATTATTTATTGTCATTCAGAGTCATTGTGGTTACGCATTTATTTACCGTAGCAAGAGGGCAGCATGCTTTTCTGCATCTGATTCAACCTTCGGCCAGATGTCTGAAAGGATCTTAGATGCACTGAGGTTTTCCTTCCTGCCTGAATTATATCAACATACACACAAACACATTACACACACACATAGAAAAGTAGCCACCATTAAAGATTTAAGACAATCCATGTTGCTGTCTAACACGTGAACAAAAATAATGAAGCTGACCTAGTTCAGGGTATGAATCAGACATTTCAAAATGCGTTTTTGTCTCATTCAGTGAGAGGTGATAGGAGGAGATTATTCACACCTTGACATTAACTGTCACACTCATCTCAGCCGACAGTTACCCACTCTGACAGCCGAGAACATTAGATAAAAGATGCAGTACCGTGTTCATGAAGATGTGTGTGTCAGTAAGTGTTTGTCTGTGCAGATGAGTGAGAGAAACGCTCTGAAGAGACAGCTGCATGACACAAGTTAGGTGTCCTCACATCCTCCCTCCAGCTCAGCACTTGCTTTTCAAATGCCCCCTTTTCCAAATTGATCCAGCCATTATAGCAGGCCGTGTCTGGCTATTGAGAGATGAAGACCTCTTATCCTCTTTAGAATCACAGACAGGCGGAGAGCAAATTAGGCAGCAGGAAAGAGATGAAGGAACAGTTGAAAAGAGGAGGGAGGAGTACAAACACATGTGGTATAAACAAATGTGCTTAAGAAAAAATAAAAGGCAAAATTGTACTTAAAATATGATTGGTGTTTTGACATTACTGTAAGTGCCACTCTGATAGCTGCACTTTGTGCTTTGTCAAGTAAATGAATACAATTTGGGAGAGCTTAACCATGACAGGCCTATGTCATACAAGCCAAGCTTTTCAGTCTATTTGTGTGTGTGTGTGTGTGTGTGTGTGTGTGTGTGTGTGTGTGTGTGTGTGTGTGTGTGTGTGTGTGTGTGATCATGCCTATGCCACATAACCACCAGCATTATTTGTAAGGTTGCTGGCAGATGGGTTCTACAGTATAATGACGTGGATGTTTTTATGTTTGCTATGATCCAAGCAAATGTTCAAGCCATAAAGAAATTGGCAAATTACATGAACGCAAATGATCAGCCCTATTTTATGCAAATACTGCATCCATGAGGCTGTGTATATTCCAATGGGTGACAGTGTCAAGTGTTGCATCTGGAGAAGACACAGTTAGCTTCAGGTCTTGGTAAAAGCTACAGAATGTCTGAGCAATGAAAAGCTGCAAACAGTAGTGCACCTTCACAGTGAGATAATTACCACCAATTTTAGAGACAATAAGATATTAAAAATGATTAACGATTAAAATTAGTAGGTAACAAAATGGAAATAGGCTGCAAAAGGCTTAATTTGCAGTGAAAGAGTACACAAACATTATTCCAAGCAATATTATTGAATACATTTATTGATAAAAGCTACTCAGTGCTGTCTCTAATTAAAATGTGCATTCTTTCCAACAAGCTGTCCAGTCTTTCCAAGTCCCCCATCTTTCACTTGCTGTCACTATTGAGAGGTATGGTTATTGATGAATGTTGTCTTTACGCATGTGCACATTTCCCAGATATGTGTGTATTTCCCCTCTGTGGCTACCCCTCATCTGTCAGGGTGTATTAGTAAGATTGGTAGTCTCATCAATACATATGTGTGCCTCTGCTCAGAGACTCGATATAAGCCACTGGGCTAAATCAAACAGTGAATGATGTTTCATGTGTGTTCTCAGATATAAATAATAATCGACATGTTTTTATTTATTTTTCCCTTTTTTGGTTCCTTTAGCTGTCGCAAATGCTGTAGATGTGTTTGCTTTTCAAACATAGAGAATTGAGGAAATAAGCTGAATTCAAGACCACCCAATCAATATTTGGTGAGTATTTTGGACTTCTATATGACTAAAGGATAGGATTCAAAGCTGACCATGCTACTTGAATTATTACATTCTCTATGTGTGAATGAGAGTGTTTTGAGGTGTTTCTTATTTCTCGAACCAAATGTCCTTTAAACCCAGCCTGAAGAATTGTGAAGGAAATAATGTAGAAACCATAGTAATCTACCTAAATTGATTTAAATCAGTGTAATGTAGTTTTGAGTATATACTTATACTAACGTATGCAGATGTACAATACACAGAATGGCACTTACTTGTATCAGAGTGTTCTTTGGGGTCCATTTCCAAAGGTGAAGGGTCAGCTGTGAGAGCCAGTACAGCAAAGCGCTCTTCTGATGTCAGCTCCCTGCCCAGAGCCTCACACAGCATGCTGTACACTGCAAAGTTAAACACCTACACACACAGTGATAGTGCAGGAGGGTGTTATCAAGTGTGTGTCTGCATGTGAAGATGCTTATTTTCCGGCTGCTTAGATTTTTGTAATTACATCCTCGTGAGTAGTTGGCTGTGAAGTTGGCTGAAGGAGTTAATATTCATTTATGAATCTTTCAGACAAGCCCCCGTGTTGCTCAAGTAGGTGGGAGGTTAGTCTGCACATCATTCACCTTTTTCAATAGCCATATACTGTAGGTAAGTGTGTACTGTATATACACTGTGTCTGTCTTTACCAGGAATCAAAACCTACAGATATTGATAAGTATGAACTTTCGAGCTTGGAACAATATAAAGCAATTTGATATCTGAAAAAAAAGTAAGATTACTGTTTTACTATTTTAATATTAAATGCTACTTTTACAAAGTAACAGCCTTGTACAAAAATGTAGCCTTGTAACCATGAGTATTAGCTTAGCACATTGTTAGCTTCTGGCCAGGACTGATCATTTTTAAATGGCAATTTCAGTCTTTAAACTATAATATCTGTTCCATTACCAAGCTAAGCTATGTTAAGCAGGGTGACGTATCCACTCAACGTACACAGGAACTGTGTGCCATCATAGGCTAACAAGCTACCTCTTGGTGTTCCCCTTTCGCCAGGCTGGTGTTGATGTTCTGCGGACAGTGAGTCTCTTCCAGGTTTCTTCTGGCTGCTGGCTGATCCTGCTCATCGCTAAAGGAAGACACCACTCTGGAGAGGGCCTTAAAGATGGAGGAGGCCTGCTCTATGAAACGAGCACTTTCCTGTTTTGAACAGGAAAACACATATCCAGATATAAATATAAAAAAAGATTATTATTAATCAAGGATTAATAGAGGATTGTGCAGCCTCGGCAGAGGTATTCATGCTCCGAGTGCTGTCTAGTTCATTTGTTGGGCAAACACTGCATATCTCAATCAAAACGTCCCCCTGTTAGAGCTTTAGTGAGTGAGGAAATGACTTTGAGAATGAGAAGGAAATTAAAGAAATATGCATATAATAATAATAATAATGCATTTTATTTATATAGCGCTTTTCACAACTCAAAGAGGCTTTATAGTATGAGGGAAGGTAGACAAACAAGGACAGGCAAACAAGTAAATATAGTATATATATATATAGTAAATATATCACCCCTCATGCTATCTTGTGGCATGATGTATTTTTTAAAGCTATCCACATCTCGATTCGTCTGTTTAAGAGGATGTATGAAAAAGCAGCAAACAATTATAAATGTCATGTAGCTTAAAATGCATCCACAGATAAAGAAAACAAATATAAATGAATATTCCTTATTCAGAAAACAAGGTACAATTACCTTTCAAATCCACAAATACTTGTGTGTTTTGGAAGTCATCTGATTGTCAACTGATAACTAAAGCCCTCGTTACCTTGGTGAGGTTTGACATGATGGTTTCTTCACCCCCAAAGATGAAAGGTGTCTTGCTGTATAGGTGAACGTGGTAACCCAGTGCTGCCTTTGTCTGGAAGGACAACACATGGCGCCTATAAGGGAGAGAAAGCATTCTAAGTGTTTTCAAAACAACAACATAAATCCTGGTGTTCGGCACACTATAAATTCCTCTAAAACAGCGGGCACTCATCTGTTTCACCAGTGACCCTTTAAAGAGAGGTGAAGTCTTTTCATGAAGCCTTTTCACTGGCCGCATACTTTGCTACAAGGTCAATAAAAGAGTGATGTTGCCTTCTTAGATCATTTCACAATAACTGTTCTAATAAATAATCACTCAACCTCTCAGATTTGTCTTGCACCTCCTTGCAATTCCTTGTTGGGCTCTTGACAATTTGTGCTCCCTACTTAAATTAGGAAATGTATAGTAATCAGTACATAGAGAAACCCTCCACCAACCACTTGTTTTTGGTAATTGTAACTGTACTATCAAGGACAAAATGTGTTACATAAGTGTGAATAAAATCCCTTCCTAGACTTAAGAGTAGTACTATGTTAGTTCAAGTAATACCGAATGGGTCAAACGGTCGGAAGTGTCCTAATGTCCAATGTGCCAAGTTGAGTTCACAGGGCCTTGTCAGCCATGAGAGAGTGGAACCCAACTTCCATGGCCCCATTAGCTTTACATAATTCAGCCATCACATCCTAACTAAATGGATGAGCACTGAGGCAGAGCTGGGCTGGTGCTGTAGAAGCAGAGGGGAGTGTAGAAAATATACAGAGAGAAAGAGAAACGGATGGGAGGAAGGGTAAAAAAGGTGAGGTGTAAGGCAAGGCAAGGCAAGTTTATTTATTTAGCACCTTTCAACACAAGGCAATTCAAAGTGCTTTACAAAAAATGAAAGAGATTAAGAAAATGGCATTTAAAATCAGTCATTAAAAAGAAAAGCTAATAAAATAAACATTAAAAGAAAAAATACATGGATAAAAGTTACAGTGCAGTCTAAGATATGAATAGTTCAATTAAAAGCAGCGACAAAAAGAAAAGTCTTTAGCCTGGATTTAAAAGTAGTCAGAGTTGTAGCGGACCTGCAGGTTTCTGGGAGTTTGTTCCAGATATTTGGAGCATAATAACTGAACGCTGCTTTACCATGTTTAGTTCTGACTCTGAGGACAGAAAGCTGACCAGTCCCTGAAGACCTGAGAGATCTGGATGGTTCATCATTTAGCAGGAGGTCAGAAATGTATTTTGGGCCTAAACCATTCAGTGCTTTATAAACCAGCAGCAGTATTTTGAAATCTATTCTTTGACACACAGGAAGCCAGTGTAAAGACTTCAGAACTGGAGTGATGTGATCCACTTTCTTAGTGTTAGTGAGGACTCGAGCAGCAGCGTTCTGAATCAGCTGCAGCTTTCTAATAGATTTTTTAGTGAGACCTGTGAAGACACCATTGCAGTAGTCGAGTCTACTGAAGATAAAAGCATGGACAAGTTTTTCCAAATCCTGCTGTGACATTAGTCTTTTAATCCTAGATATATTCTTTAGGTGATAGTAGGCTGATTTAGTAACTGTTTTAATGTGACTGTTGAAACTCAGGTCAGAGTCCATGACTACACCTAGATTTCTGGCTTTATCTGTTGTTTTGAACATTGCAGGCTGAAGCTCAGCGCTAACTTTTATATGTTCTGACTTGGCTCCAAAAACCATTACCTCAGTTTTATCTTTGTTTAATTGGAGAAAGTTCTGACACATCCAGTCATTGATTTGTTCAATGCACTTACTCAGTGTTTGAATTGGAGCATAGTCTCCTGGTGAAATTGTTACGTACATTTGTGTGTCATCTGCATAGCTATGGTAACTTATTTTGTTGTTCTTCATTATCTGAGCCAGTGGTAGCATGTAGATGTTAAAGAGAAGAGGCGTAGGTGTAGGGGAGAATACAGGAAGAAGAGAGAAGTGGAGTTGAAAGGGGAAAAATGGGAGTTGTACGAAAGAAGAGGACAAAAACCTCTTTTTACATGAATGGACACACAGGACAGTGATGTATGTTCAAAAATGTTAAATAAGAAAGCAAAACATAACATATTGGCAAAATAGTATACCACATACAGTTAACATGGGCTAAAAGTGACATGCAAGAACTAAAATAGTGGACGTGTTTTTCCAGGATGTGTTTTTATTACATGTGCCAAGTGCTAGGACTGTTTTAGGTACTAAAGCTTTTATGTGTGCTGCTCCTCTAGCTTGGAACACTATATGCAAATCAAATTGAAACTGAGCATTTTGGTTCCCTTGCATCATTTTAAAGCTCGTATAGATGAAATGTTATTAGATATCTGTCATTGTGAATAGGTTGCTAATGTATACCCCTGTAATTATGTTGTATTGATGTCCTTTTTGTTTTCTGTTGTTTTTATGTGTAACCAATGTGCTGCAGGTCTCCCTTGAAAAAGAGATCGTTGATCTCAATGGAATTTTCACCTGGTTAAATAAAGGCTACAAACAAACAAACAAAGATTATTGCTACAGAAAAGCCTGGATGTCAGCTATTCTCTCTTGGAGTGAGTGTGCCATGGGGCATTTGGGCATAATAAGTTGAGTGCGGTGTGTGAAAATGGCTTAGTGGTAATTGCACTGCTGCATACCTGCATCTGACCCCAGAAACTAGGCCCTCTGCTTCTAGGCCAAGTAGCACCCATTAATAGAGAGTAGGACAGATGCTTTTTACCGCTTTTCAGAGCATCTAAAGTAGGCAGAAATCCTCTGCTCAATTTATGATAGCTTTAAGTAGATCTCTGCATAGCGGTGTGAAAAAGATCACAAGAAGAGTGAAAAGCTTCCTAAAAAAAAACGAATCAAAAACTCTCAAGGGTGCTGTTCAAAATATGCTTACAGGTTCCCATGATGACAATTAAAGCTCTAACCTTGGCATCATTATTGCAATGCAGAGGAGCGCTTAGGGTAATTTGTCGTTATGGGTTGGAAGCTTGAAGTTGGAAAAAATAAATGTGAAGAATTGTGAGAAAAGATACCATTTTGTAGAGATAAGTAAAGAAAATACGAGTTATTAGCCATCAAGGTTGATAGATTAGACTGGTCATAGTGTCAAACATTTGCCTATATGTAGAATATTTCACGAGCATTGCATGGTTATCAAAATGTTCCACAAGCAGAGAGAAGAATCAAAGTACCCCCATATCAAATATTGTACGTATGAAATGGCATACTAAACCATTACCTCCTGTGGGAGTCCTTTGGTATTAGGTAGTCCCCACTACCTAATACCAAAGTAATATCCTAATAAAAATGGTTGAGCATGCAGTCTATAAAATAGATTTGTGACTGTAAATTAACTTTATCTAAGCCTTTCATTTTGATCAATACAACACACAGTTCTCAGTATTCATTAATGCTGTCCTACCCCGGGGGTAAGTTAAGCACGGCTGCTTTTGAGGTGGTGGTCTTGATAGTGAGAATTGGCAGCTCAGACTGCAGGCTTTTCCAGGAGAAGGTCTGGGCGGTGAGAACTGCAGACGTACATACTGATGCTTCCTTTTCTATGAAGTGTTGGAGAGCAAAGACAGAAAATGTGCATAGTGACAAAGCACATTGAACTATCATGAACACAGTAGGCTATACATTCATTAGATAAATGTTGTTTTACTGTTTTTAGGAACATTATAAACCTATACTGTATATCCCACACACTTATGCAAATGCTTAGATATAGAATTATAACTGCTTGATTTAGTCAAGCGCCTTACATTACTTGCATCGGAAAATCTTTATGTGTGCAGAAAATGTGTGTGCGTGTTCATAATCCTTACTCTCCTCAGCTGTATACGCCCAGAGAAGCAGAGCAGAGAAGCTGATGTGGATCTGGGGATGCTGCACGCTGTCCACACACAGGTAGTGTGTGCCTTTTACCTCTGGACTCTGGGGAGGGGAAGATACCCACCCACACACACACACACACACACATAAGCAAACACGCACGCAGGCGCACGTACGCCACATGCACTGAAACACACAAAGGCAGTCAAGGAAAAAGACAAGCAAAAGACAGAAAGCCATAGGGAGGGGTGATGATAAACTGATAGACGAGTGGCTTGAAGAAGATACAGGGGGAAGGGAGAAGAAGAGGTGGGTGAAGTAAATAGGAAGAGATGAGTGAGTGAAAGAAGCATTTGAGGTAGCACCTAAAAGATAGTGAAGACGGTGAATTTAGTCATGTAAGAAAAAGCAGCTGTGAGAGAGACAGTGAGGGAGACAAAAGAGGGAGGGAAAAAAAGACAGATAGGGAACAAGAAAAGAGGGAGAGAATGCATACGTGTTCAGAGTGACAAGCAGACTCAGTGCTCACACAGGCGTATAAACACACAGACATTTAAGACATACACACACTTGCATACGTTCACTCATATACAACTGCACAGGTGTGTTTATGTAATGTATGTTACTTTAAGAACTAAATAGATTCCTTAATTGCGTGTTTTGAATTGGAAATATTGGGTTGACAAAAACACTATTAATTCAAAGTTTACTAACTAGCTGATAACCAGATGCCAATAATGTGACAACAGTTCCACACATGACAACTGAGCCATCTCCATGAGAACTAAGCAAACACTTGTGGGAATCGTATTGTAGATGGCAAAATGTGTGCTTATGTGCAATAGGTGCATGTGTGTGTGTTTATGTGTGTTTGCATGTGTGTACTTCAGGGCTTGCTACAGTAGATATCAAAGGACTGGATCCAGTGATGTTAGTAGCTGACCCAGTAGGGTTGGTGCCTGTTGCAGTTTTGGCCAGGACGGTGCTCTGTGAAAACAAACAGCTATATTAATGACGACAAATACAAAACTGACAGCAAGAACCAGCAGTAAATTGTAAAGATGCACAAAGTAAGGCAAGGCAAGGCAAGTTTATTTATATAGCACTTTTCAACACAAGGCAATTCAAAGTAGTCACTAGATTGTTTTGTGATGATGTAAGCTATACCTTAAAATTAGATTTGTGGATCTGATGTGGGAAGCATTGTGGTGTATGGAAAACCAAGAGGGTCCTGGAAGAAATGTAGAAATAAATGCCAGTTATTTATGAGCTTAGTAAATAAAAAACAATTAGAAACATTATCACGTATTTTGCAACGTGTTCATTTGTTTCTCTATTGGTACAGTCTGTTTGCAGTACATATTTGTGTCTGTGTCTCACTGAAAGCATTTGGCAAAATCATCCAGGTCCACCCAGGTCTCCTGCAGGATGGGATTGAAGGGAGTGGTGGGGTCCGAAGTTAAACGATCCTCCAATGCAGTTTTGGGTCGATCTGGAGGGGAGATTAATTTGTGATTGTGAGTGTTAATGATAAAAAACATTTTTGTTTAGTTAGACATATGTTGTAAGGTAGCAAATGTATTTTTAAAATGTATTTATATGTATACATGTATTCAGTATAACTCATTATATCCTGCAGTATGTAAATAAATAAAAAAACATGTCCTCATAAAGCTGAGTAGAATGTCAGCTTTACTGTTGTGAGTCATGCCACGCTTACCAGATAGACACTGAACTGCCTGTGAAATCTCCTTTATAAAAATGCTGCAAGTAGCAAAATGCCTTTCCTCTTGTGACTCATATCAAGTTATCCGAGACTCAAATCATTATCTTAAACACAGTGAGTCGAATTGGCCAAACTCCCACATAAAGGCATAGTTTAAGCGCACATGCACATCTATACTCCCACTCACTGGCTCCCACAATCTCAATGCATGCAGAGCAAAGTCATAGACGTGCACACAGTCACACACACTCCACCCATAAAACACACACACCCTCACACACTGACACCGTTGCTCTGCCCCCAGGCTCTTCTCGAAGCGAAATGTCTGATCAGAAAGCTGAGGCGTCAGTGTCTCTGCTGCTGAGCTATGTGGTATGCTAGCTCAAACGGCAGGTGTTACTAAGCAACTAAACGGGGGCAGAGAGAAGGCAGGGAATTGGCTTATTGGCATAATTTCACAGTCCCATCTTCTTCAAAGTGACTTGGCCAACTGATGGAAGCATGGATAGAAAGATGGAGGGAGTGGAGGCGAGATATGAAATATTTCCAATCCCATGAATTGGACTACTCTACAAAGATGCTGTTTAATGCAACTCATAATGAAGATATTGCCTACATTCATCATAAAGAATAAAACAATATCAATGACCATCTACCCAATCTGGCATCATAATATTTGACCTTGGGAATGCGATCTTGTGTACTGATACAGTGTGGATTACTTTCAACATGAATGTTGGGACCAGCAGTGCAAAGCAGCCGTTTTTACCATTGGATATGTCATCGTTGTCCTTCTTCCTGTCCTCTGCAGTAACCTAAAGGGACAGAAAGAGAGAGAGAGAGAGAGAGAGAGAGAGAGAGAGAGAGAGAGAGAGAGAGAGAGAGAGAGAGAGAGAGAGAGAGAGAGAGAGAGGGATGAACAGGGAGTTGCTGATGGAGTAACACTGCCAGAGAAACGCATCCGCCCTCTAGTGATTCCATGCCAGCTGTGGTGTTGAGCCACTCTCGCCGTACACCACAGGACACGAGACCCGGTTTAATGTGACAAGAACTGCATCCCTCCTGCTAAAAACACCACCAGGAAAAACCAGCTCTAATATAATTCCACTGTCGGATGAAGAGTTATTATGTTGTTGAGCATGTTACTTCTCTTAGAGGGGAATTACTCAACAGCTGTGATTTCATGCTTGTCTGCCCAACACAATAAAGAAAAATAGCTAATAAGTCATTGTCAAATCCTTCAGATACTACATTGTTCTGTCTGCGCCATGCGAGAGATGATGTTGCCAGGAAAAAGGCTTCACTGCTGCTTTAAAAACACAAGATAAATGCAAGTGCAAGAAGTGCTACACCTGTATCGACTAAACAAACTTTCCTCGAAGGAAAATCCCTGGTGAATGTCCAGTAGTTTACTTTGCTCTGAATAGGAACTATGTCTTTGTGTCGTGTAACCTTGCAGCAACCCTCGCCAAGACTTTCAGATGAGTCACAGTGAATGTGTGTCTCTGTGTGTGAGTCACAACTTATTTGAATGAGTACCCAGAGACCCAGACAGACGGAAAGAGGCATGGTGATAGGGAGGCACACTTGACCTTCCCTCAACCACTAGCAACATTTTCACTGCAAATAAAAACAAATAAAGATGAGTTGAGATAGGAGTGTGTACAACTTTGAGTCAAGCTCCAAGGCATGGGATGAGCTGTCCACCCACAGCATGATATGTATTAGATCCCTTACCTGAGTACAGTAAGGGGACAATGAGACTGATAGATGTTACACACAATGCTCGTCGGATTTGATTATGTTGCCATAAAGCGATAAAGCTATAATTATTGTGGTTAGATCACAGTTTTGGTCGATTGGTGGAACAAGGCTCATTTCTATAATCCCACACTTTATGGGGTTTTAGTTTGGACAGCCAGACTAGAGCTAAGTAGTTGCTCTCCAAAAGGTTATCTACACCTGAGGTATAGCCCATTTCCTACATGAATAATATCAAATCAAATCAAGTAAAAGATATATTTTGGGCTATTCACAGCTCGCAGGCAGAGGGATTTCCATTGATCTCAGAGCCCAGACGTAGTGTAGCTAAAGAAGTATTGAAATGTACTTATCTGGCACAAGTAAACTTAAACCACGGAGGGGCTTTAGCGATTAACCACATTCCAAGCATTTCAGTTTAAAACAGCCCCGTTTCACCAAGGTCTAATTCTTTTACCCACACTAATGTTGAGTAAGTAGGCTAATGAGGGTATTAGGGACATCATGTGACACCGCCTTCTTATATTCTAGGTGTTAGGCCCAGAGGTTGATACTCTTGGCCAGAGTAGAGACAAACACAGGAAGGGGTCAAAACAGCACGAGAGCCACCACGTGCTTGTGAAGAGCGGGAACACACCAAGCAAAAATGTGGCACACATATGACACATCCACAGACCAATACACATCAGTGCATGTGCACACACACATCAAACGACAAACCAAATGAGTGTGTCTATACTGCCCTAGCCTAACCGCTCTATAACTGGTCACAGTTACACAAGAGGGCGATTAATATGAACTCTATTTTGTCTCTGTATGCTAGGAATGAAGTGTAATAATGAACCCCCCAGGAGACGCAGACACTGATGGCTCACCATCTAATTGCACTGCTTTTTTCATCAACGCAGTACACGACCTCTTCCTGTATGAAACCCACGCGCCCCGTTCCCCGCCACCACCACCACACCAGAGATTGTCTTTTCCCATCTCCCTCTGTTTCCTGCTCCGCTTTCATCTCTCCCTGTCCATCTGTCTTCTTCTTTCCATTTTTCAGTCCCAATTTGTCTTCCTTCTTCCTCTTATCTTGCTTTTTTCCCTCGTCTATGTCTGTGTTTGTCTCCCCGCTGCTGCTCTGAACCCCCCCTCCCTTCTCTCACTGGTTCTGTGTTTAGTCGATGTGCCCCTGGTCAGTGGTGGCCTGGCTGGGAGACAACAGAAGTGACTTTGAGACTGGGGGATGACAGCCTTGTTGTCACTGACACACAGAGCTACTCAGATGAGCCTTCAACTGCATACTTACAGAGTAGACGGAGGGGAGAGAGAGGCAAACATGAAACAAGAAAATAATAATAAAGGAGGGAAACAACATTTGGCAACAAAATGCAGACATCTGCTATACGAATAGCATCACACTGGGTTTCACAGATCCCAATACCTATTTCAATAAATGGCTATGGGTGACCTCAAAAAGAAGATTCTCTGTAACGTGCAAATCACACACAGGCTGATTATAAAAATCACCCCTAGTAACCAGTAATTGTATGTACCTCTATTTTGCCTGTTGTGCCGTTTGGTTTGTTTGTGGTGCGTTCAGCTGCGTCAGGCTCAAGGCCTCCACTGCAATCAGTCTCCTCTCTCTCAGTGATGGAGACCAGAGGGGATCCATGGGATTGTTTCCCCTGAGCGCTCTTCCTGGCCTCTCTGTTACACAAAGATATAGTCATGCTCTATGTGGACATGGGTCATTTCATGATCATGACATACACACATCTCATGGTAACACATTTAGAAGTATTATACACCATATCATTTAGAAATGAGTCATGCATGTCCCTTTATATGCATCAAATGAAACCATAACAGCATTATACCGGAACTGCTGTGTTCGGTGATTAATACTTTTAAAAATCTCTTTCAGTGAGTTTAGTAATAGTAAACTGGGAACAAAGCAATCCTAACCTGCAATTGTTAATGCAAAAATGTTTAATAAAATAAACTGCACATATCATTAGATTTTTTCAAATGCTAACTGTATCATTCCTGCAGGGACAACTGAGGGCAGAGGTACAGTAGTAGATCATAAATAAAACTAATATGATGATGATAATATGTTTTTCTTCCCCAGGTATTGGCAGTTTTGTTGCTTTCCTTCCTCTGCATTGAGCTCAGAAAAGGGTTAGCTAAGGACAAGTAATACAATTCAGTTAAACGAGCAGAAGTACATGAAGAAAGAAAAGACTCATCTAGTTTAATTTCTAAGTTTTAGATGATTTAAGTGTACGCACAGCTCCAGGATCGGGCCAGCGCTGCTCTTGACACTGTAGGAGAGAAAAGGGCTGGCCACCTCAATGAACTGCTCTGGTTTGGACAAAGAAAGCTCTGTAAAAAGAGAAAAGAAAAAAAAGAGCTCTCACATCATGCCAGCATGCTTTTTCACACTCCTGACTACATTTTCGCTCCACTCAGAGATCAGCTGATGTCAGATATGCCCGAGCCAGCAGCTATTTTCATTACAGAAATATTGTAGCTATCCTCCTTCTTTTCTCATTTTAACATGTGCTGCAGAATGCCCTCTGTACTGCAGGTTCTAAATATTCTGCATTCGCATTCACTCTCCTTTCTAGTCATTTTTATTTATGACATTCACCTACGCTTTATCACACAATTTGTACTTTTCTATGTGTTAGTTAGATATCCTCCTCTGCATCCTCCTCCTGTTTTCCCCCTTCCAACCTTTTTCCAAACTTAATTTGAACATTTCTTAATTTCCTGCCTCTTTCTCTGTCTCTCTCTTACTCCGTGGTTCATCCGTGACATTGATCTCCTTCAGCGGGCGGATGAGTTTCCATTGTGGTACAGGTGGAGGTTTGGGTGGTGCCTCAAGCTGGCAAGCCCGGGTTCTGGTCAACAAGACGATGTGGCTGCACAGCAAGGAGAGACCGTACTGACGAAGGCACTCTGAGGAATTAGCCTGTGTGTCCGCACATAGACAAAAGCACAGATATAAATACACATGCAGTAACAACCAATCAACATGTGAAAAATGCAGTTTCAAAAGATACTCGGTAATATTAATAATTACTATCACCAGTAACCAACTCCACATGTTAATCACGTCAAACTGTTCAAAGGGGATTTTGACCCAAGATCAGAGAGTGGAGGTGATGCAACACCTCTCACAAAGGAAATCCTGTCCACCAATTAGCCTTAGCATGGGTATAAATAATAAAAGAAGTGAAGCCTGTTGAGGGGAAGCATCCAAATAGAACACACCATGCCCCCCGGTCACAAGCCCTGTTATGTTTCATCTCCACCGCCCACTTTTACTTTAGGGCTTCAGTACATTTTTCACATTACTGTGCTACATAACAGAGGTATGATGGCGTAATAGGGCCAATGCTAAAAAAGATATTACAGCGAGAGAGAGTTGGATCAACCTCACACACCACCCTGCTTGCCGTGCATTATGCCTGCAGTGGATGATCTAACCAAATTATACTTTGCAATCGGATTTAGCAATAAGGAATAACTTGTGATTTTAGCCCAGAAACACCTTAAGCTTCCGGAATTTGCAAACTCAATGCTGTGTAATAAGCCTATATAATGCATGCAATGGACAGCCATGTTCCATACTGCTGCACTTCCTCGCACACACATGCAGAGGTGACTTAGAAGTACTGAAATGTATCTTTATCTCTCAAATGTTGTGTAAAATCATTAACATGTGGGAGTTAATTAGATCAAATTTGGCCATTTAAAAATTGTCTTTATATTTACTTGTATCTATTATGTGAAAGATAAAAATGTCTTCACGTAAATGTGTCTCGTTTCAGTGTGACTGAAGTAAATACATCTGTATGAAATGATCAGGTGTATGCATAGCAGCGGAGAGCAGGGATAGAGAAAATACATACCATTTGTCCAAACCCAAAGGAATTATGATGTGGCTGTAAAGGGTAGTAGCTGGCACACACCACTACCTCAGGGGCACCTGAGAAAGTCACAAATAAACTGACATAAGTAAACCCCACATGCAAACTCACAGAACCACAAGTAAACACAGACAGTCCAATATGGATACACAATATATACACTCTGTGACTGACATTTTACACCTTGCAATGTATCAGTTCGCAGTGCAATTTACTACAACTTAAATGATGGATTGACTCGGATTAAATGCAACGATATAGTGAAACTAAGTGCCATCTAAAAGTAAACCTAATAAAGACGATAGAAAGTGTAATGTAATGTGTAGCCCTGGTGATCTGAAAGCACTATTGGCCTCCACAGGAATAAATAAGGCAACAAGAGAGTATGTAGGTTATCTATGGATGGCCCTGCTCCTATGGGGCATCTTAGAATATGAGGAGCACATGAGCCATGAAACATGGAAAATCAATTTGAAGGACCGTAGAGAAGAGAGCACGGCTGGACTAATATAAAGGCTGCGCATTAAGTATTGAACAGAGAAGTGCTTCTTATGCTGCATAGTGATTTATGCATTTCAATGTATGTACTTCAATGGAATACAACAGTGGGCACAAAAACAGTGAGACAGAGAGAGAACGTGTTTTGGTCTTTGCATGCATGTACAGTATATGAGGAGCACCTTTTTCTAGAGGAGAAATGTTTTTAAGTAATGAATGTTGTGAATACCTGTCATTGTGTTAGTAAGACTTTTATTCCTGTACATCAGCAGAATTAGAGGAACAGACTGCAGGTGAACAGGGCAGGTGGGTAAATACGAGGGCAAGAGAGGGAAGAGTGGAAAAGGACGTCCTGCTGTGGCCCAATCATGTTGATTTAAATACTTGAAATGTTTAGTTTTTCAGTACATATGATTCTTTAAATTAATTGTACAACCTAAATAAAGCATAAACTTTTTAGAATGCGTTTCCACTGCACTACTTCTTAATGTCTTTCATTTTGTGTTGAAAGGTGCTGTATAAATAAACTTGCCTTGCCTTGCCTAAACTGTATCCCTCTAAGTTAATGACCTGAAACATCTTTGTTTACTGAGGACATTCATCACATACCCACCTTTAACTTGGGAGGATCTTCTGCCCTGCGGGAACACCAAATAATTCACCCTGCCACTGCTCCCTCTGCTGGGTTATTTATAGTCCACCATACACATATTAACCCTCCCTGCGCTCCATAATACATGAGCTCTAGAAAACAGGAAGTGATGCTTGAAACAACAGGAAAGAGGTAGCAGAGCACTGGCTCAGAATTCAAGGTGTTTTGTAATATGTGTGAGAGCGACCTTCAGCCGGGAGTGTATTTCAAGTCTCACAGCAAAACATTAAACAAATATGAATGTTGCAAAGATATACCACGTATTTCTGGAATAATAGAATGGTATCATTGATAGGATTGAGTTCCTGTAGGACAATGAAATATTCATTGTCACGCTCCATAGCAGTTGAATTATGGATGCAGAGGGAGGAAAATAGAGATGTACACACACAGTGCATTTACAAACTGTACATATATACAAATACTGCATACAGTATAGCGCAGCACATATAGTAGACCATCGATATCATTTTTCAAACAGCCCACTGATGGAGTAATGAGCTGTATTTAAGTATTATGTGCATTCGAATGCTCTCAATCTAATGGATGATTGATTTAATTGACTCACTCAATTATTGTGGAAGCAGAGTGTGTAATAGAGATGTATGTTTCCGGGTCTGCATGTTTGCATAATTGCATGCCTGTCTGTGTTTGTGTGCTTTTGTGTGTGTGTGTGTGTGTGTGTGTGTGGTGTGTGTGTGTGTGTGTTTTTTGTGTGTGTGTGTGTGTGTGTGTGTGTGTGTGTGTGTGTGTGTGTGTGTGTGTGACTGTAGCACAGTTCAGTCCTTTACTTTTCTCCTGCTCTGCGGGATCATTCTTGCAGTCATTGAAGCTGGAATCTTTCCCTGCAGCTGAATCTGCAGTCTGAGGCTTCGTCCCCAGCAAACTCTCATCCGGTAATGTAAATATCGGAAGGGTTTTGTGTAAGAAATCCCAGGTTTTTCCCAGGTTTACGGACCTGAAAGGAGGTCAAATAAAATAGGATTAGGAAATAGGTGACAGTATTATAGTATTGGGTTGAAAACACCTGCATTTTTAAGATGGATTTGACTGTAATTTATTTTGCTTCCAATACAAAATGTTTTGAGCAAGCTCTCAACACTATGACTTCTGCATAACAGATGAAGTCTACCATTTCTTCACTGTCTTAGCACTGAGACTACTGCAGTTTCTGTTCCTGTTACTGTGTACATCCCCCTATTTGCAATACAATGAATGGGCTGCAGTTCTTACATCATTAAATCTCCCCGACATTCTTTAGAATTTAGCTTCTGCAGGCAAGGCAAGTTTATTTGTACAGCACATTTCATCTACAAAGGCAATACAAAATGCTTTACATAATGCTTTAAAAACTATTTTAAAGCATGAAGACCTTCAAATGCAAATCAAAACAGAGACCTAAATGAAACACAACCTCACTGACACAACCTAACATATTGTAGAAACCAGTGAAGAATGACATTGAAACAGGTTAGCCTCCTTACAATGCCAGATGTATGGGTCATCTCAGTACACTTGCTGAAAGCATGGTAAAGCACGTTAGTGTACCAGAATAAGTGAACACTATTGTTATTTGTGATAAGCAACTCAAAGGTATAGTATGAGCTCATGTTATTTTCTTTGAAGAACATCACTGTGGTGTTAGCTTAAAGGTTTACTTTATGGATTTTCAGCCTGATCCTGTCATTTTAATGTGAGTGTTACGTACTCCCCCCCTTTTTGTTGTCCTCTTTGTTCTCTCTGCTGTGCAGGTACACCTGGCTCCGCCTTCCCCAGGTGTTCCCAGTTGTCACTCAGCCGAGCTTGGCCCAGGTGTTCCCAGTTGCCAATCAGCCGAACATAAAAGAGGAGGCTGAAGGAGAAGGAGGGGCCGATCACTACTCCGGATGTCTCTGCTGTGTCAGAGCTCTTTTGCCTTTTTGTTGTGTTTCCTGGAGGACGTGTTAGGATTAGGTTTTTGCGGCTTTATTTCTCCCGTTAGGTCTGTTGGATTTTGGGTAGCGGAGGAAGGCTCTGGATCCTACGGCCCGTGGTGTGGTTGGTAGTGATGGCGAGATGAAGCCTTATGAAGCTTTGAAGCTTTCCAGCCAATTGGTTCGCAAAAGGGTTCATCTCATGAGGCTTCATCTGAACACAAACCCCCTGTTGGTCAAAGTGTGTAAAACAGGCAGATTGGACATCTCAACAGTGTGCTCTCTCATACCGAGTTCCCAATGAGTAAAGCCTTAGAATAACTCTAAACAACGAACATTAAATCATATTTTCATGTTAACAATATTGTATTTATTCCAGTTTAATGATTGTGATTGAAAAGCCTAAGGAGGCTGGTAAACATTGCAAAGAGGGATTTGTATTCCTTAATAATATTCGTAAACATAACGATGTTGTAGCCTGAGAAAGGCTAAACCATATCAAAGAATACATTATTAACTACATTATCTCATTTAGCTGTAGCTTTTATAAACAACAAAAAATACGTATTGTTCAGTCGTTGAACCAGGGACCCTGCGATCATGAGTCAACTGCTTTCCAGCTGAGCCACAGCACACACGCTAAAGTTCCCTGAAAACACTGCAACATATGTATTCCTGTATTTATTCATTTATTTATTCATGTTTTTATTCCTACATTTATTTATGCTTGTATCTATTTATACTTCTGACATGTTCCGACCTCAATATGAGTGAGGGTCTGAGCTCTCTTGATTCCATCGTGTCACCGGGCCCGGGTACAGGAAGGGTAACATCGTTCTTATTATACATCCATGCGTTGTGGTTCAACCGATCTGAATCGCTTCGTGAAGCAGTCACGTGGCATCGACAGGCAGCGAGGCTTCGTTTGTCATCGATGACGTCACTGGCCCAAAACGATACAAGCCTCGATACATGCTTCACAAAAAGCTTCGGGGATTACTCGACACACGCTCCGAAGCCTCGGCGCAATACGTAACATCACTAGTGGTTGGCCCAAGTCCCCTCCGTCTGTTTGTTTGTTTTACCTGTCCTCCAGTGGAATGATTAAGTATTGTGGCAATAAATGTACGATTACAGTTTAGTGCCTACGTGTTGTGTACTTTTGTTTTATGTTGCGGACTGCCTCACGAGCCACTACTATTGAGTAGGGAGGCGGGTCGTAACATATGGGGGCTCGTCCAAAGGCTGTCTCGGGCAGGTGCCGGTGTGGTGGTGAGTAGTATTACTTTGTAAAAGGCCCTTGACAGCATTTATTTGTTTGGTTGGCTGTATAGCGTAGAGTTGCAGTGATGGATTTCGACTTGGAGGGGTTTGTTGGTGATCCGACTCGGGGGAAGTTGGATGCATGTAGCAAACAGCAGCTTGGTCTGATCGCAGGCAAATTTGACGTGGTAGTCAATAAGCAGAACAAGAAACAAGTCATTAAGGGACAGCTGTTGGCTGCGCTTATAGATCAGGAGGTATTGTCGGAGGAGGAAGTAGACGTTCCCATAGACGACGAGACAGAGGTCTCTCAGAAAGTGAGCGACCTTCAACTTCAGCTAGAGCTGCGCAAGCTGATGGTTAGAGAGAAGGAGAGTGATAACAGACTGAGAGAGAAGGAGATCGCCTGTAATCTCGAATTGAGGAAATATGAGGCGGAGTTACGTTTGAGGGAGCTGGAGCTGACGTCTTACTAGACTCAGCAGTTGGGGTCTGCGCAACCTCATGATTTTGACGTAGGCAAGTATACTCGGTTTATCCCAGTATTTAACGAAAAAGACGTTGATAGCTATTTTGTCCTGTTTGAGCGTGTAGCAACAACGTTTAAATGGCCTCGGAACATGTGGACCGTTATGCTGCAGTGCGTTCTCGCGGGTAAAGCGCAGGAGGTGTATACTGCGTTATCTGAGGAGGTTAGCCGGGATTATGAACAGGTGAAAGCTGCAATTCTGCGCGCTTATGAGCTGGTGCCTGAGGCATACCGTCAAAAGTTTCGTGGTTTGAAAAGACAAGATTGTCAAAAGTATGTGGAATTCGCCCGTGAGAAAGAGGTTCTGTTTGAGCGATGGTGCTCATCGACGGGGACAAAATCTCTAGAGGACCTAAAAACATTAGTGCTCATGGAAGAATTTAAAAACTGTTTGCCTTACACAGTAGCCACATACCTCAATGAGCAAAAACCGGTGAAACTGTTTGATGCTGCGGTTTTGGCTGATGAATATGTGCTTACTCACAAGACTGTCTACAGTGAGAGGACTAGGGCACAGGCCGGGTTTGTGGACAATAATATCAGAGAAACCCCAGTGTTCACTAAAGTGTCATGGCAGTCCAGCAGGCCAAGAGTTGCTGAGGAAAAACCGGGAGAGGTGAATTGGGGATCTACGGATAGGCCAGTGTGTCATTACTGCAAGAAAAGAGGTCATATTGTTGCGAATTGTTATGCTTTGCGGGATGAGGAGAAGCCTGTAAAGACGGTCGCTTTGGTGAGTACTTCAAAGCCAGGGTCTCTCAAATCTGAACTGGAAGTTTTTGCTCCGTTTCTCATGGAGGGAATGGTGTCTTTACCGGGGAAGAACAACAGGGTTCCGGTAACCATTTTGAGGGATACAGCAGCGTCACAATCCTTTATGGTGAGGGGTGTGTTGCCCCTCTCTGAGGAGTCTGCTGTGGGTTCAGGTGTTCTTGTGAGGGGGTTTGGTATGCAGTGTGTGGGTTCGCCATTGCATAATATTCATCTTGAGTCAGATCTGGTCACAGGTCCGGTAACTGTCGGGGTTCGGCCATGTCTTCCCATTGAAGGGGTAGATTTGGTCTTGGGGAATGATTTAGCCGGTGGCAGAGTGCTCGTTAAGCCGGGAGTGGCAGTCACCCGCGACAGTTTTACGGCTACGGGATTGGACAGACCGGTCAGGGATCCTCCATCATGGCGTGAGGGTGGGAAATCAGGTACGATAAGCCCTGGGGCTGTTCATAACCCTGTCGCTGCCTGTGTGGAGGCGCTGTCCAGTGCTAAAAGTGACACCCCTGTCACCTCGGAGGCCCCGATCGCTGCGGAGACTCTGGCCAATATGGAGTCTCATTTGGCACACTTGCCTGATGCGCAGCGTGCAGATGTATGGGAGCTGATCGTGAGGTGGAGCGCCCTGTGTCGTACCGCTCCGGGAAATTCAATCCCCACCAGCGGGTGTGTTCCACCATTGGTTCCACAGTCGAAAAGGAGGCACTGGCTATGGTTCTGGCTTTGAACCATTTTGAGGTATACGTGGGGTCATCAAACATTCCTGTCACTATTTTCACCGATCACAACCCCCTTGTGTTTCTGCAGAGAATGCGTAACACAAATCAAAGGTTGATGCGGTGGAGTATTTTCATGCAAGCCTTCAATGTTGAGGTCAAACACATTCGTGGCAAGGATAATGTGTTGGCTGATGCATTGTCGCGCTTATAATATAGCAGTTATTGTGTGTTGTTAACCTGTCTGGTGTGTGGAATGAGTGGTGGTGAGCATGTCTGTCAACTAAGGTTGATTGTTGTGATTGTTTTGTTTAAAAAAAAAAAAAAAAATTTAAATCACTAACGCATGGTGGGGGTATTACGTACTCCCCCCCCTTTTTGTTGTCCTCTTTGTTCTCTCTGCTGTGCAGGTACACCTGGCTCCGCCTTCCCCAGGTGTTCCCAGTTGTCACTCAGCCGAGCTTGGCCCAGGTGTTCCCAGTTGCCAACCAGCCGAACATAAAAGAGGAGACTGAAGGAGAAGGAGGGGCCGATCACTACTCCGGATGTCTCTGCTGTGTCAGAGCTCTTTTGCCTTTTTGTTGTGTTTCCTGGAGGACGTGTTAGGATTAGGTTTTTGCGGCTTTATTTCTCCCGTTAGGTCTGTTGGATTTTGGGTAGCGGAGGAAGGCTCTGGATCCTACGGCCCGTGGTGTGGTTGGCCCAAGTCCCCTCCGTCTGTTTGTTTGTTTTACCTGTCCTCCAGTGGAATGATTAAGTATTGTGGCAATAAATGTACGATTACAGTTTAGTGCCTACGTGTTGTGTACTTTTGTTTTATGTTGCGGACTGCCTCACGAGCCACTACTATTGAGTAGGGAGGCGGGTCGTAACTGTGAGGAGGACATCTACTCTTTGTTTGAACTGCAGCCTGCATTTCTTTTTGAATACTGAATGTATTTCCATAAGAGGGCATAGACATATTGTTGGTCAAATAGTTCCTCCATCTTGTTAGCTCAGCAGTTGTGGAAGGTAGAGACAGTCCAGTGGTTGAAAATGATGCACCAAAAAACGAGTACAGTTTTCTAGGTTACAAAAACATCTCCTCTGTGCTAATTGTTAGCATTAACCAGAATAATGAAAATCACAATTCTTCTTATGCCAAACAGCTGCCATTATATCATGCTAGTAGTACACAAGCAAAACACTCAACACCGACCATTAATATTTTACAGAGCAGAAATTGGAATTTTGTGACCACAATATAGGTATAATTGCACTTTTGTCAATTTAAATGGTAGCAGATGTTGTAAATAGAATTGTATGTACAGTATGTGTGTGATGTGTGGGGGTGGGGTGTTGGGGGTGTGGGAGAGAGTGTGTGTGTGTGCGCATATGGGACTGCAGACCCACGTGTCACGAATCAATCCGTAACACAAACATGTACAGCCCCTGAACGTGTTGATGGATTCCCCAGACACACACTAACAGCAGCTAGCCTGCTGAGCTACAGAGAATAACTCCACCCAGCTCCACTCCTAAACACTGTTGCCCCATTGAAGTTCCATCACTGACAAGCTGGGATTCTCCACTGCTCTCCTCCTCCTTTATTATAAATCTGCTTGTGTCTCAGTAGTTTCTCCCAAAGTGTGACTTTCCATACCACTGTAGACAGATAGACATTTTTCTTTCTTTGCTACAGTAGATTCTATAAAATGGTATATTTGACAGGAATAATTCACTGCTTGTCTGTGTGATTGCCACAGCCTTTGTTTTTATAAACTATCAGATATTAGATAGTCCCACTTTGGTGGGATAGCAGCAAAGAAAGATGATCAACGGCATTAACATAGGCACATTTATGTAAGTCACTTATCTATGGATTTAGGAAGTGATGCAGAAGACAGAGGTACAAGAATGGATCAGACCAATCAGGACCTTACCTTAAAGGACGGATTTCTGGGATCCAGCCAGTGAGGGTTTGGATAAAGCTGAACTCACCCATCTCCCTGCTGGCCTCTGACGTTACACTGGGAATCAAATACACACAAAACTGTAGAAAAAGACAAACTAGAGACTTCCTATAGTGGCATTGAAACAGTTCTAAAATGAAACCTTTGATGTTATGGTTTCAATGTGAAATCACAAACATGTTTCCCACTAAATTGCGTTAACTACTGACAATGAAACAAAACTTATTAGCACTTCCTCTTGTTTTACGTCTTGATTTTAGCATCATTTTTAGTACTGACACCAGAGAAGAAAACAAGGTAACATTTTAAACAAGATGTTTGTGACAATAATCCATAACAAAGAATGCCAAAACAATAAGATGTTAATAATTGATTAACACCATTTTACCATTTAAGGTTCAAAGCTCATATAGGTCAACAACTAAAAAGTGTTTGGTGTTATCATAACCAGCCTGGACTTTTTCTGCCGTCTGTTTGACTGACTGTCAAAGGGACAGGCTGATCTTATATTGTTCATTTTGAAATGTGTCGTATGTGTAACGCAATTATAATTGAAGTCGATTTAACCAATTTTCTGGTGTGTGTGAGTGTGTATTCTCAGTTGAAACAGATGCCTGCAGCAGCTCTAATAGGCCCTCTTGGGATCCTGTGGCTAACCTGTCCAGTCCACAGTCATGATACCAGAGAAAGTTAAATCAATACAACTAGATGAGTAATGCCAAAGCCCATAACCACGTCAAAAAAAATCTTAAAAAGCTGCTCCACACAAAAGTGATGGAGCCTTTAAACTAATCTTTTTGTTAAAAAAAAAGACTACATCCTTTCATATGAGCCCCAGCAGACACCTGGGCAAAGTTTGGGACTATTTCAGTACGAAGAACTTTCACTATGGTTCATAAATAATTCGCAAGGAAAAAGACTCCTTTGTTTCCTGTCTTGGATAAAACATTTATGTCTCGACCTTTTGTGAACACTGGAACAGCCACCTTTACACACGCCATGCTGCCCCATCACAGACACACATAACGCCTGTCTGTCACCGAACTCAAGACAGCCCCAAGGCAGAGAGTAGGTCACATGAAGGTTTGGTGGCAACTCAGCAAAACACACTTTAAGGGGTTCTAGTGCAAGTGTACGAGCTTTAAGTAGTTTAGTTTACTTCATCAGGTGTTAACATGTCAGCTTTCTTTAAAAGTCCCCAATAGTTCAGCATGAAACAGTAGGTATCTTTTACACTGTGATCTTGAATACTTTTTGAATCTGATTTGATCTGGCAGGGTCAAAATGTTAAAAATAATAATTTAAAAAAAAATCACAGTAAGTTTAAAATCCTACCTTCATTTTGTTCATTGCAAATTACTCTAATGCAATTGGGTAATGGTACCATCCTTAACACTGCTTTACTTAGTTAGGTTAGTGTAAAGTGTAAATAGTATAATGGGTAAATATGCATAGTGCATTTTTAAGGTGGTCTAATTTGAGTTAGGGTGCATAGTTTGAATACACTTGGAATAAGCAGGAGTCTGTTCCTCAGCCCTCTTACTTTAAGACTATTAGAAGTGTTTCTCAACTCCTTGAGGCAATACTGAGATGCTTATGTAGTTTCTGCTGGAATGTACGGTAACTCACTTTGTGTTGGCCACCTTAATGAGAGCCTTAGCCAACAACATTGGCCACAGCTCTGACTGACAGGTGGAGGCTGGGAGAAGCAAGTTGTTTTCTTCATCAAATGGCATTGAATCATCTACTGTTATCTTCCTCCAACAACCCTGAAAACAAGGAAAGAACAAACAGTGAGTGAGGACGTGTAATCAAAGCAAATTAACTAAATAATTCAACATTTGATTTGTTTTAAGTTCCTTAGAGTGGCACAATTAGATGCTCCATGATTACTGGGAATCGATACACAAGGTTTTGCAAAAGATACTGAGTTATGAGGTTCCTATGGACTACATGGTACTCTATCTGGGCAATTTTACAGAGGGAAATGTTCACTACATAGATAGATATCTTGTAAAAATACTGTTGATAGCTGGCAAGAAAGCCATAACTAGGAAATGGTACAAGGTGGAGCCTCCTACTGTGGAGCAGTGGATGGAGATCGTGGAGGAGATTCATATAATGGAAAAAACGACATATCGACTGAGACTACAAGAAACACAATATGAAGAGAAATGGGAGAAATGGTCAATGTTTAAGACACAAACAAGCGACAAGGAATATGGACTGATTGAATAAGAAGAACTGTTCTGACAAATGAGAATGTGACTCCCGACTGCATTTTTATTTTTTATTTTATATTATCTCTGTATTTGTATCTATAGCTGTGTTGCATTGTTTATTTTTGTTTTGGTTGTTATGTACGTGCACAGCTGTTGTTGTAATGCTTTTATGTAATAAAAACTAAGTGGAAAAAAAAACAACTCCATAATTACACACAAAATAATCAGCTTAAAAGAGGCATCATCTCACAATATATCTGTAAAGCTGATCGAATTGCGCTTTTTGCACTGATATTTGAGCTGCTGTATGTTCACATTTGGAAATGAGAGCTTCTGCGACCAGAATGGAGCAATGCCTTCAGGGCTATACTGAAATGGCACTGACATCGGCTGATTAGTTATCAGCTGTTAAATCATATGCTCATTGATGCCTCATCTTGCTGATCATCAGCTGACTAGTAACATCCAATAAAATGTGCATCAGTGTGTTAGGCAGCTTTCATAACCTTACAAATCTCACTTTGATTCTGCTGATACCTTCATGACAACACAGGCAGCACCATCAACCACTGATCTAATGCTCTGGTACATTAACAGGTTTCAATTAATCTGTACTGAAGTGTTTTATATTAATTGTTCAAATTAACTTAATAACAATTTACAGTGAATTCCTTGACCGTAAATCTTTCTGACTGAAAAAATTGTTCATGCTAGGGAAAGATTGCCTAACTCGTTTAAACAGTCAGTACATTGTGGTTAGGAAAACAACTGCATTTAAAGGAAATAAGAGGAACTGATGGGATTGGCCTAGAGACTGTGATACCAGCCCCTGACATATTCACTGCCGAGGATATTCTTGGATTCCTCCTCCATTTCTAAATGTGCCACAGGTGTCACTCAGATCACATTTTTCCTCAAAGCGCAATGGGTAACTCGTGACCTCAAAATCTCTGATCCGAGGACATTTCCACACCTCTCCTAGCGTCAGCTACCTTGCATCCTGTTTGGTGTCAAGGATTATTACATGCTGCCTGTGGTGTGGTCTGTTTACTGGCCGTCTGGGGGAGTTTCACACTGCTTGTAAGAAAAAAGCAGGTCATAATCTGACTGACTGATCACAGCTGTGCCTCTCCTTACAAACCAGTGTGCCCTAACATAACTGTATACAGAGTGGGCGAGCAGACTTTATTTCTTGCTTGTTCTTCCACTTTCTTGTCAAACCATCGCCCTGAGGAAGAGCTGGATGTGTTCGGAGACGGGGTGGAATGCAGTGTGAAAGGGCAAGTAAGAGGAGAGAGGAAGAAGAGGCGGAAAGGAGAGACGGAGCTGAGGGACTGAACAAAAATGGGAATGGAATGGGTATTCACGGCGGCATTAAGGAGAAAAAAAGACTGGTGTGAATTGGAACAATAAGGAATCATATGAGCAGTAGATAAGAGAGTAGCCTATGAGTAATAACATGGGAGGAAGCAGGAAGGATGAATGGGGGCTGGGTGCTTAATGCTATCTCAACAACCATCTGTTAGCGTGCTATGGTTGGCACAGGGACTGCTGCCTACAACCGTGTCATGCTTGTTTGTCAAGGCAAGAGTCACAGTGCTACAGAACACCATCAATTTGAGCTCTCTCTTCTTTTTTCACTTCCTCGCTGACCCAAATTGTTGTGCTGGAAGAAGTTTCCTTTCTGAAATGACACAATGATTTAGTGTCCACTACTTACAGATCTGTGGCAAGCAACACACATACTGAAACAACCAGACCAACAATATCAAGATGTATCCCAATGCAATGATGGTCTTTGATCAAAAGGGAAACACCAGAAACATCTTAACATAAAATCTATTTGAATGACATAAAGCCCTATATGGTTGTGCCTGCTCTCATGATCTTACTTGGCGTGGATACTCAACATGCCTTAACTACTCGTCAGGCAATATGAAGCCCGTCCACTTTTGGCACAGTAGTGAGACTGATTGATCTGAGCTCTGAGTGGATAAGGCTTTCTCATCCCCCCCCCCCCCCCTCCAACCCTTAGTCCATCCCCATTCCTCTTTCATGGGGCCTGCTAAACAATACAATGCAATCTGCATGTCAGAAATGTAGTGGTCTTAAAAACTACATTTTAAATAGACTAAGAGTAGGTGGATGTGTGTGTGTGTGTGTGTGGTGTGGTGTGTGTGTGTGTGTGTGTGTGTGTGTGTGTGTGTGTGTGTGTGTGTGTGTGTGTGTGTGTGTGTGTGTGTGTGTGTGTGTGTGTGTGTGTGTGTGTGTGTGTGTGTCAGGCTCACCATCCAGTAGAGTCTGACCAGGTATTTTCCATAGATGTTGTAGAGTGGCACATGACCTCTGCCCACCTTACACAGTGAGTAGATGTGATCCCAAGGTCTCCAAATATCTTGTGTTGTATCTGAATTGTTATGCAGCGTCCAAACAATATATATCTCACTGATGATCCACCTCATCAGCTAAGAGTAGAGTAGAGAAGGAAGAGAAACATTATCATGAGTTAACCGACTATTAACCTTTAAATCTCTTTCAATATCATTCACAAAATCAATAGGGCATTGCATTACCCAAGTGTAATTCACTCTGTCATTCAAACGTCACCCTGTCTGACATCTGAATTACACTATTCAAGTGCTGATCAATACTGGTTACTGAAAAGTCAGTGCAATGCTTTATAGAAAAGAAGAAATAACAATTGAAAACAAACCTCACTGCAAATCAGATGATCATTTGGGGAGATCAGTTCAAAGGTCATTGGATTCTCAACAACTGTGATACCCTAAAATAGAAGATTGCAATATATAATATAACAATTAAATAAAGAAGACTTTCACAGCCAGATGACGGACGGAAAAGCTTTATGCACTCAGAATATTTTACAGTGTGTGGTTGTATTTCTACACATCATAACTAGTCATTATAATACACACATTGGCCATCTTGCGTCATCTGTTTATAATTGACATGAATATGTAACCCACTTAACAATTCTCTCCTCCTCAAAAAGGTCCTCAACTGGTCTAACCTCACCACGATACTCCCAAGACTGTGTCTGCAATGAATATTTCAATATGAAGTTAATATATTCTACCATCTTACTAATTAAAACTGATTAAATGGGTCAGATGGTGGGGAGAGAGATCAGCTGAAGGTCAATTAAGGTTGTGTTCTCTCGAGATGTCACAGTAACTCTAAGTGGGAACCAAACTTGAAAAATATTTCCGTCAATAACACAGCTCTGTAAATAAGGACTGGTATAGACTAATCAAGAGAGTTTGACAGAAGAGCCTCGCCTGCATCTGCACAGCTGATTGCTTTTGTGTTTATATTGTATGAAATGAATAAAATGCTTTCGGCCTCTTGAGTGGAAAGGCAGCTTTTGACCTGGCAAGGACTAAATGTAAAAGCAGGACATTTGCAAAAATAGCTTAATACTGCACTGAGAGAGGGGGAACAGAAAATTCGAGTGGTTAAATTAAAACTATATTGGAGGTGACTACAGAGAAGATATCCTTAACTACATTTCACATTAGGTGGCAAATAAATACACTTTGCCAATACAGCTAATGGCTGCAACAAACAGCTACTTAGAGTAATTCCCCTGACATGCTTTATTAGAAAACTAATACTTTCTGCAAGTATATGTAGTCTATTTGTCATTGTTATCTACAAAAAGGGGGACATAAATGACAAGTGACTTTAAAACTGGTTATTTTTTATACATATACTGTACATTTAATTTCCAGTGATATCAGAATCATTTTCTAACAGGGCTATTCAATTGGCGGCCCGTGGGCCAAATCCGGCCCCGGGGTGATATTTACTGCCCCTTTGAGTATAATGTTAAAAAGTAATCACATTTTGATTTAATTTTTTTCAAGATTTTTTTCTTTTGGCCAGAGTGCCTTTATTCCAGAGAGGGTGTTAACTTGAGAGATAGACGGGAAGACATTGCCTGAAAACTTCGGCGGGCTTGGGTTTCGAACCCACCTACTAGCTACTGTAGTGACAACTCCTGTCATTTATTGCATCTCTGCGTGAATGATTAGATAATTTCACCTAAATGAAATCACATGAAATGATGTTGATGGTTAAATTAGCTTCACATGTAGGTCTACTGAGTTCTGAACTTGCCATTTAGATCTATAAAGGCCTTGGGGCTATGTTGTTTGATCCTTGCTTTGGATCATTTTCATCAACCGGCCCCCATTCCAAACTAATTGAATAGCCCTGGTGTATACCTTCATGACCAATGTGCTTTCTCCTGTTTATTATTGTTTCCTATTTGAACCACTAGATTCGATATACTAAAACAGACCTTCTAAGCGTATGTTTATCATTATACAGTGCAATAGAATACCTGTCATAGTTTTGGACAGGTACTACACATGATGTTACCTTGACAATAAACTCTGTAGGACGTTTCCAGGAGTGCACTCTCACAGATGGAGGCAGGGATATTTTTCCCTCAGGATCTTCAAATAATGGCTAAAAAAAAAGCAAAAAAAGTTAATTTGATACGGAAACACAACAAAAACAAAGAATAAAGATATATTTAGTTGTATAGTGAAATAAAACACTTTTTTGATAGTACACTGAACAGTACACCAATATATCAATATACAAAGCAACAATTGTATACTCCAGATTTACAGCATGAGGACTCTTGTTCGAGTTTCCATCAGCTCCTTTACTTGAGTCCCATTTCTCCAGGTTGACTTCTGAGTCATTCCACTCAGGCCAAATGGGAAACCTGCATCTCCAAACACCTCCAAGGCTCTCAGAGGAAGTTGCTCCTACGGACGATGCTCTGAAATAATGACACATAACTATTAATTAAATGTGTTAGCTTGTATTTTTCTTTTTGTCAATATTTAGCAACAAAATTAGCCAGTACTGTACCAGACATTCAGTCCAGTACAACCCTGTTTTTGTCATGCCATATGTGATGTAGTGACATCTCTTCTAAAGTGATTACTTCAGGTTTTGACGTACAGAAACACATTGGCTCAAAGTAACAAACTACATATACTCAAGTACTGAACTTAGGGACCATTTTAGGTAATTTAGGTACTTGTACTTTTGTTGAGTATTTCAATTGTTAGCTTCTTTGTACTTCAGTAAATCATGTACTTTTACACTACATGTATTTAATATCTTTAGTTACTTTGCAGATTTGGATTATTGATGTGAAATAAAATCAACACACATAAGACTTTTGTTACACCTTTAGTAACATTCACAAGCTACCCTGCAGTAAATAAAGTAAGTGACTTTGGTGCACCTTTACCAGCTTTGATAACACTCTATGCATCAATAATTATAATCAAAACATATACTGTTTATTATTCTAAATTTAAAGCTAATACTTTCGTATTTTTATTTGAGTAACATTTGGAATTCAGGACTTTTACTTGAAACGAGTATTCCTACACTGTACTTTTACTTAAGCACAGGAAGTACTTCTCCCACCTGTGCGGAAACAGATAGATAGTACATATTTGTGAACCATTCATAAAACCATAAATTCAGCCACAGTTAATAAAGTATGGTGTCTCGATTAGTACATACTGAATGCTAACGTTAGCTTAGTTGTTTGCTGATATGCTGCTAACGCTAATGTTAATGCTAACAACAGCTGGTCTTAATTAACGCCCGATTGCTAACATTATCCGAACTCACTCAGTCTGTCGTTCGGATAAAGAGACTTTACTGGAGGTCTCCTTTTTCTTGAGCGATGCCTTAGACATTGCCCCTGGTAAAATAAACCTTCAAGCAAATGTACAAATAATCAAAAAGTCAGGTAGCTTCGGGGGTACATTTGTTTGGTTATGTCTCTGCTCTTCAAAGTTTCTCGTTGCTCAGCAACGGAGCCTTAAGGTGGGCGGGGTCTGCAGCTGTTGCATCACTTGTTACTATAGTGAGGGATAGGCAGATTTTCCATAACAACTAATCTATTTACAAAGCAGCAAAGAAACCTAATCAATTAAAAAGCTGACAAAATAAAACAATAGATTGAAACTGAAACCATCCAGAATATCGCCTCAGTTAACTTGACTCAGTAGCCTTCCTCGAACCATCTTGATGAAAGTGTAACATTAAAAGCGTCACAAAGGTTGCATCTTCATGAATATCATGGCATTGAATATAATTGTTTTGCCTTAAATTAACAGATCATAGTGTTAAACCACACAATTGCACCTCCTATCAGTAACATACATTCATAGATTAAAACCAATACATCTGTATTATGTCAAGGTTTTAACTTTTTCTATGAAATGTTGTATTAATTTCATGCAGATTGAAGTATTGGCATTTAATGAGAGTTTCTGTAATGTAATACACCACAATACTGGTACACCTCCACTGCATTCCTGCTTCACAAACAGTTGTGTGTGTGGATGAGAGAGTACAAGCCATAGTGGTGAAGACATTGTCTGATGACTATCACACACTGTTTAAGTGAAATCACATGGTCCTGTCTCCCTCTCTCTCAGTCACACACAGACATGTGCAGAGTCAGAGTCATACATACATCTCACAAATACAACTTCATCTGTTGCACTGTGTGTCTTCAAGGATAACTTAAAACCATGTTGTACGCATACACATGTTGTGATCTTCTTTTTCACATGCACAACTCTATAAATTGTGGCCATTAATGCTTACAGTACAATGCTGGATGATATAACATCTAGACTTGTGAGTCTTATTCTAGCCATTGACTTGACCATTTGCTATTAATCTGTGCTTTTCATTAGGTTACCAACACTTAGGCCTGCTTTCAAAGATCAAATGATGTTGCCATCTCACTCTGAAGAGTTGCAGAATTTCTACTCGATCATGGTTTATATATCTGCCACACCACACTAAGCCACACATGGTGCAACTTATTTATTCATTTTCGTTCACAGAAGATTATATGATTAAATGTACACTATATTATTTGGTGAATGTTGAGCAAGAGCAAAACTGCCCTAGTTTCTTGTACATGGACAAAAATAAAAGAATACAGTGGATGAACTCATTTAAATATATTACACAAATAGATGTGAACAGACTAATCACCGGTAGACAACAACAATATTTTAAAATGTTTATTCTATTTTGGTCTTGTATATTTAAAGTATTTTTACATACACACTTTATCTCAACACAGTGTTTAAAAAGTCTTTCAGGTTTTAAATCTGAACACTTTAATGTACCAGAAAGTGTGACAGTTGCATGACCCAACAATAAAAAGAAAAAAACATGCTGTAAATCTAAATGTTTATGCTGGTGAAAAGACCGTGTCTCATATAGTACCACAATTAGATTATACTATATTGTCTTTGTAAAAGTTTGAGTAAACAACAAAGTGTTCTGCTCTAATTTTTTTTTTTTTACAGAAATTATTAAATCAAGCCAACAATTAATTCAATATGAGATACAATAACTCTTTGATAATGCTTAACCGTGAATTTTGTCTGCTTTCTTTTTCCTACAGTAGTAGAAGAACTGGAAACACAAACATATGTGTGCCATGAGCACAAAAGGGACTTGTCTCACAGAAAAATATTGAATGACAAGGATACTGACAGTGAAAAACCAAAGAGACAAAAATCGAGAGGCTACAGGTGGTTTTCTAGTTCGTTTTTTGTGAGTTTTGCTTAGTTTGATCCCCTTTCAAGCACGGTATAGTCCAGGGCTTCAGAGGCTATCAGGGCAACTGGAGGAGTAGCAGGGTCCAAGTGTGGAGGGCTGGGTAGGATTTAAAGTTGGTGGTGGAATAAACCATTGGGGAAATATGCAGTGAGATAAACACAATAATAAAGAAGGGGTGGTTCAGAAGTGTCAACAAAGAAGGAAACAGCCCTACAGAGACAGTGACAAGATTAAGATAAAATTGGGCTTCTATTCTGGCCTAGTGAAAACAACTATGGATGTGCAGGGCAAACGGGCATCAGTGCAGAGAGGAGAAGATCCTGGAGCTTTGGAGACCCAAGAATTGATATTCCTCAGAGAGGCTGCAGTAGAGGGCTGAGAGTCACAGGCCGGGTGCCGGGTCAGACCCTGCCAAAGGAGGCGGATGGCTAATATGAATGGATTTAGTGTCAGCAGCAGCCTGACTTGCTCTCAGCAGCCACAGTCTCCTGGTCCAGTTTGATCCGGTCTCCATTGCTCTCCTCGTATGGCAAACCTTTGTCATTAGCCAAGATATTCTCAACCAGGAAACGTGCTGCCTCGTCCACGTTGATGTTGTCCTAGAAAAAGGTAAAAACAGAATATCAGAGTTGTTGTACAAAGATCCATCTGCACAGTGACAATCAGACCCTGGTGCATGTCTTTGCTTGCATCTTTAAATATTTGTTTTGGAAGTCAACTCAACCCCTCTCCATGAAACAGCCTGTTAAAGCAACAGTTTGGAGACGGGGACTATTACCAGAGATCTGAGGCTGACAGGGACGAGTTACAAACAGCCATTTACTTGTGTCCTTCACACTGTGGCCAAAAGCTGTCATCCCATGGGTTGAAGAGTTCATGAATATTAATGGCCTTTCTCCAGGCTCTGTAGCAACACAAATGTTTACAAAGAGGCCTGGTCATCTTGGGTAAAGGCGAACAGAGTTTTTTTTAGAGATTACGTTTGCAATGAAAATCTAATTCCTTTTTGTTCATTTCATTTCATTTCAAACCTTTATTTAACCAGGTGGTCCCATTGAGATCATCGATCTCTTTTTCAAGGGAGACCTGCAGCAAGTAGGTTACAACATGAAACAGAAAACAATAAAGGACATCCTACATCATATTTAAAGGTTACATTTACATACCGATCGGCATTGTTGTACAAAACAATAACATATCTGACAAGGAGAAATGTGGTATATATTATTTGTCCAAATGTACTCTTAAAATATGTTGTAGTGTTTAATGAATTGGAAGTGCGCACAATCACATGATTGTGTCTAGTTAATGTTTAAGTAATGTTTTTATGATTGTTCAATGAGTAGAGGGCGTGCTCCAATCAGAACAAGAGGCACCTCACAATTAGAGGGACTAAGTTGCTGATTAGGACCAGAGGAAATTAACAGCCTCTCAGCATTTGACAACCTTTTAAAAACTGGTGATGACTTTTCATGTGTTTTGCTTCTTAAACTGAAACAAAGTTTGGTACTCATTGAGAGAATTATAAACAGAGTTTGTTGTATGTCTAGTTGATAGCCAACGTGACAGGCATACAAAAGAACAACACTTCATTGCACTCACAGAAAAGCTTTGCACTGATCACACACACCAACACACTTCACATGACACAGCACGTGACATGGCTGCACATCCTAAGGTTATCTGGAATGAGTTAACTAAGTTTACCCGGGCTGCCAAAACTAATCAAAGCATTCCTCTTTACCATACCACGTCTCCCAAAGCAGAATTAAAAATGACACAAATGTAATGGGAAACATGGGAGGGGGCTTTCTCAGGACTCTCATTGTTAAGAAAATGATCAATTGGCTGGCTGTGATTTTAGCCCTTGTCAGAAACAACTGCATCTTTCATAGGACGTCATTTATAAATGAACATGACACGGCACACCCAGAGTGCTGGCAGCCTTTTGTTCATGTCAGCCTCGTGCTCTCACTCAGTTACCTGCTGAGCAGTCTTGTATTATAGCATAGAGTTTGCACCTCAGAGAAAACAAGACTTACAGCTGTGGAAGGTAGGTCAGTAGATTTACTCAAGTATTGTGCACTGTTTTTGGTACTTTTCCCTACATCATGGAATGGAAATATTGTACCTTGCACTCTATATCATTTGTTTAAAAAGGTGCAGTTACTACTTACTTAACCACCAGATAAAAGATTACAAATGAAAACTACCCAACAGTATATTAAAGAACTGCTTTACACAAATTATAATCCTACAATGCAAATATTCTCCCTGATGATTTTGTTGCAAATAGTCGTTTACTTTTCTTAGGTAAAATGTTGCATGCAGGGCCTTAACACTACTACTCTACTCAAAATGATCTCTCTTGACCAAATACTAGTCACAAAAAGACAGAGTTACAAAAATATAATGTAAACACATGGACACAGTAACATTAAAACTGTAATATCATGACCGAAGTTGAGGAGAAACACAACCTAACATTATCTGTCAGGGATCACTCAAAGCTCTGGGCTGCAACATCAATCAACATCATGCGATACCAGCTGTCCAACAAATCTTTTCCCTGGTTGGAAAGATAAATGTCTAAAGCGCATGACTGGCAGCAGAACAACAATTTATACCATTTGCCATTATATATATAGGGTTGCAAAATTCCGGGAATTTTCAAAGATGGAAACTTTCCATGGGAAGTAACGAGAATTTATGGGAATACACTGGGACATTTCTAAATTGAAGGTTGGCTCTTCATAGGGAACTTAAATATAGTTGGGGAAAGTATATTTTAGCATAATCTTGACTAAAACAAACAGATGACATTCAAGACCACACCCCCTACAGCAGAGGTGCCCAGTACGTCGACCGCGGGCGACCGGTCGACCGCGGGGGCAATGCTGGTAGATCGCGAGTCATTCATAAAAAAAAAAATCCTGTTCCGTTAAAATAGACTAAACAGGTTTTGATCCCTCCTCCCTTGGCCCCCCTGACACTTAATTCAGGAGTTTACTTGATTGACAGAAAAAGCGACCTATCGCTTTCCAGTCTGTTAACCCAGAATGCAAAGCGATACAAAATCAGTCAAGTGCCGGGAAAACTCAAATTAAGTTAAAGAGACAAACAAGAGAAACAACTAAATGAGTGCGGGACCGAGCAAGAAGCTAAAGACATACCACTTCCACCCAGAATGGGAGAAAGAATATTTTTTTGTGATGTCACATTCAAAGGTTATTTGCCTTATTTGTAAAGCAAGCGTCGCTCTGCCAAAGAAAGGTAACGTGGAGAGGCATTATCGGAGTGTTCACAAGGCATATGACAGCGACTTCCCTCCGAGTAGCGAGTTGAGAAAGGTCATGAATTATTGCTACACAAATATTATCTCGCAGTCTTAGTGTCGCCAACTCGTTTCTAACATGCAAAAAGACAAACAAATGTCGGTGTATTTTCGACCTTTCCGATCCAGACGAGATCTCTCCCCCGTCTGTGTGCGAGGGGGCGGGGCAGTTTACACACACGCAGCTGCTCCATGCAGCAACACATGGTGGGGATGGCGGAGAGAAGCGCTCCAAGGTGTGGTTAAATGTTACCCGTCTTGAGGCGGACAATGCTCCTTGCCAAGAGTGTTTAGCATGTAAGGGCGGTAACACGAGCAATTTGTCTAAGGTTCATTTAGCAAAAGTGCACCACATTCAGACGGAGGAATGCACCGGGCTCGACTGTCTTTCTAGTAGCTCTGTAGCCCCATCCACGAGTAACGTTTCCACGTCAGGTGTTATGTATGCTAGCAGCAACACACGAGTTAACACAATGATACAAACATGGGTTAATGATTAGAGGAAACTGAGTTACTCTTTTGTTAAAGTTTCAGCTATTCTGTTCACAGTTCTGTCATCAGATTATTTAATAGGATTTGTTAAAACATTGTTGTTTCTTTTGATGTGAAATATTATTTATTTTATTTAAATAAAAAGCAATGTTAATTTTGTAAACAATTTGTTAATTTAATAATATATGTATTTTTGAATCAAGTATTACTCTTTATTGTCTTCATTGTTAGTTTCCACATGCCTAAAACAACCTCAAGCTAAATCTAAAAGTTGATGGCTAAATAAGAGCGTTTGAGAAATTGTGCAAGGCATACAGTAATAGTCTGAATAGTCGATTAGTCGTTTAATTAATCGATAGATTAATCGATTATCAAATTAGTCGTTGGTTGCAGCCCTATTATCTCATGTATAAATAAAACGTGTTATTCAGCAACCCTTGCAATTTGGGATTTTATTTTTGGTTGGTAGACCTCGGTGAGCTGGTCATTTCAAAAGTAGCTCACCAGCCAAAAAAAGTGTGGGCAACCCTGCCCTACAGGCACTGTGCATTCCTCCATCACATGCACAGTTGAGTAATATTTAACTCAACATTCCTGTTTTCGTTCTTCAATGAAACAAATAATTGTTCAATAAAATAATTAAAACTTGTTCTGTTCCACTTTAAAAAAAAATGTAAATTAAAAAAAATTGTTGAAATGTCATGTTTTTTGTTTAAGTTTGCATCGAAAATATTTCCAAAATTCCCCAGCTTAACTTCCCATGGAAACTTTCTGGAAATGTACCGGAAACTTTCCGCCCCTTTGCAACCCTAATTATATAACACTGACATTTGGATCAAAACATTTAAAATGGTTAAAAACCTGTTGAGAGAATGCCTAAGTCTTAACAAAAAACAAATCACAACATGTAACTATTTCACGATTGCCTTAGAAGTGAAAAAGCCATTCAGTAAAATGGCAAAAATATCCAGTCTCATCTTAGTTTGACTTGGCTGTGTATTTCAAAGCTCTCATCAAATCCGATTTTCCGCAAACTCGAGTCACGTTCATGCGTGAAATAAGATTTTAAGACATTACTAGTCATGTTTGGACCATGACCCAGGAAGCTTTAAAAGGAAATGTGTATCCCCAGTGTGAAAGATATTTTTGCCAGTATTAAATCCTTGCTTTGGTAATTCCATGCTGCTGAATTGTGGAGTAACCACAAATAAAACGTAGAGAAAAATCAGAGAGCATGTTCATGAAAAAAGCCTGTTAAACAGATATAAATAGAAATACATCTAAGAGCACAGAGACCTGTTTTACGCAAATATGTAAGTAATGGCTTCTGCGTCTAATGTATTGATCTCTCACCTTTGCTGAGGTTTCAAACCAGCCCAGGAAGCCGGTCTCTTTGCAGAAATTGTCCATTAGGGTTGTGTTGTTGGAGCTGTCGTTATTCTGGTCGCATTTATTGGCGAGCAGAACTGAGGGGATGGGGCTGCCATTAGCCAGCTTCACCTTGCTGTCCAGGTCATGCTTCCATTTAGACACCGCCTCAAACGTGGAGCCCCTTGTCACATCGAACACCACGAATGCCCCCACAGCCTCTTTGTAGTACACTCGCGTCATGTTCCCAAATCGCTCCTGACCTGGAGGACAGAAAGAGAATACAGTGAAACATTTGCATTTTTACAAAGCCGCTGAAAGCAATATGAGTAATAGGTTTTTGGATTTGTGTAATGATTCAAAACATGTGGATGTAATGAATCCATCAAAAGCAAATGTGACTGAACATCCAAAACAAAATACCATCACAGCATTTAAAGGATGAAACCAGGATGTCTAGGCCTGAGATTGTCATGCAAGTAATTCAGTCTCATTTCTTTCTCCATTTTGTCCATCGATAGAGATGAGGGCCTAATCGACTCAGAGAATGGAAGAAGTAATCTGCTGTAATGATAAACCCTTTCTCTGTACTCATATTCCCAAAAATCTAAGAAGATAGTTCACAAAAGGCAAAGCATATTTGTATTTGGTGTCACTATTAATCTGAGAAAGACTCTTCTTAAACACAACCGGACCAGAGTGTTTTTTACTTCTTTTAAAACTACCAATATGTCTGTCACACTGCCTCTTTGTGCATTTAACTCTTTGTGAATCCCACAACATCATAGAAAACAGCTACAGATATTTCCACTGAACAAATATATCCACTGTAGATTTTAATAATGTTACTCATAACAAATACAAACATCAACAAGATTTTCCATACTTAAGTAAGCAGTAGTACTTTATCTTAACCCTTAAGAGGAAACAGACTCTTGAAGTGGCGAAAACAAGTCCAAGCCGAGCTCTCTAACATAACTTTTACTCGGACCACATCACTTCACCTTAGCACAAGTGTGCACTGATGCGTGCAACCAGGGGCGCCGTAAGGGGGTGAAAAGTTAGGATGATTCTAAGGGCCCGTGACTGACAGGGGCCCCATGTTTAAGTAACCAATCATCAATAATTAACATTAATATATCGTCATATTGATGATGTACTCACTAAACTTATGATTCATTTAACTGATTTTCTTCCAAAAGTTAATTATCCAAAGCATCGAACACCCCCCTCTATTTACATGTAATGGTTTGGTCCTGCCTCCAAACGCTGTGCAGCACCGGCCCTTTCTAGCAGAGAGACTAGTGAGAGCATGTGAGGAGGGATGCTAGTACTTACGTCTGTACGATGTCTCAACGACTAACAAAGTCAGGCTTTCAAGATAGAAAAGAAAGGAGAGAAAAACAAGAGAGAGGGACTAAAGGGCGACAGTATGTCACCCAGTTTTTCAAGAGAAAAGGTGGGTGTGGTCCATGAGTGGTGGAAATTTGCAGAGGTGGGGACTCGAGTCACATGACTGTCACTTAACTCGAGTCGCATATTTTTTGATTTGAGACTTTCTTGACTAACATTGATAAAAGACTTGACTTGACTTTGACTTGGTATTCATGACTTGAGACTTGACTTAAGCTTGAGATGGATGACTTGAAAGGACTTGACTGTTTAAAATAAAATATTTGCGTTTGTTTTTGTAGTGAGATATTGCGTTTAGTTTTTTCGAAAAACGTGATTATAGCGCCATGCGCGCAAACCTGGCAACCCACTAGAAGGCAGGAGTCTCAGTTAAAATGGCAGCGGCTAGCGTTACTCCAAAAATAGTGAAGTTTGGATTCAAGGATTATTTTGTCGATTACGGAAATAAGAAGAGAACAGCGGTATGCAGGGTCTGCAGCATAAAGATCGGTGACACGACCACCACAACATCCAACTTCATTCGTCACTACAAAAACCCCACACATGCAGGGCCGCCTTAATGCACGGGCTGAACTGGGCTGAAGCCCAGGGGCCTACGGAGATCGGGGGCCTATCATGAGCCAATAAAAAACTTAAAAATGTCCGGGTGTTTTTAAAAAAAATTTAAATAAACAAAGTCTTGGCTTTCAGAATATGAAACTTTTATTTCCAAAATCACACAATAAATACATTTTTGAAGATTGTAAAGGGAAGATGACAGCTCTCACTCGCCACCCTGCACTTCCACAGCGCCGCCCCCCCTCCCTCCGGCTGAAATTATGAATGTAAGGCGTATAGTAATCATAGATAACACGGCAGGGTCCGTTACAGTTTGTTTTCATCTGATTTCAATTAAACAAAGTCTTGGCTTTCAGAATATTAAACTTGTTTCGGCAAATTCAGATGATAAATACAACTTTGAAGCTTGTAACGGCATAAATACAAGCGGAGAACGGAGTAACTTGACGTCACAGCAGGCATAACAACAGCCGGTGTTTCTCACATCTTTCTCAAAAATGATGACTCCGAAACAGTCAGTGGGCACCACTTAACAGCCAATCAGAATGAGAATATGTTTCACATGTGACTTATTCAAATTGCGAGTGATTGAGTGACAGATGAAGGTTGTTTAGGAGAAAATGTCGGAGAAGAAAAAGTTTGAGAGTGGCGCTCGGAAAAGGAAATTGTTGAGGGAAAAGGAGTTTCGAGACAAGCAGCTATTACAAAACATGCCAAAGCTTACAGATTATTTTAAACCTGTAGGCCAGGATGAGGAGGAAGGACAGATGAGTTCTGTACCGAGCGGCAGCGGTGTCGGCCGCGGGGCCTTGGAGCCAAGTAGGCCGCCTGGTTCTGATAATAATAATAATAATAATAATAATAGCTTCGATTTCTATAGCGCCTTTCAGGGGACCCAAGGTCGCTTCACAAGTAATAGTGCAAAGACAAACATAACAAAACAAAAGACAGACAAACAGAACAACAGATCGATTTAGGGGCCGAAAGCCTTGGCAAACAGATGGGACTTGAGGGCCCTTTTGAAGGCTTCAAGTGTGGGGATGTTGCGTATCTCCGCAGGGAGAGCGTTCCAGAGGGTGGGGGCTGCCACACTGAAGGCTCTGTCCCCGTAGGTTCGCAGTTTGGTGCGGGGGGTGGTAAGCAGGCCAGAGTCTGAGGACCGCAGGTTCCGGGGTGGGGCATGTGGGTGAAGGATGTCCGATAGGTACTGGGGGGCAAGGGCATGGAGGGATTTGTAGGTAAGGAGGAGGATTTTGTAGGATATGCGGGACTTGACCGGCAACCAGTGTAGGTGGATGAGGGTGGGAGTGATGTGCTGCCACGGTTTTGTGTGCGTGAGTACCCTAGCAGCACAGTTTTGGACATACTGGAGCCTGTCCAGGGTTTTGTTGGGAACCCCGAACAGGACACCATTGCAGTAGTCCAAGCGGGTGGTGACAAATGCATGGACTAGGGTTAGCGATGGAGCGATGGAGTATAGCTGGAGTAGCGGGAGAGGAAAAACAGACAGGAGGGACATTATCCGTTGGAGGAGATAGGAGGACAACGAGGACTTGCTACTGGAGGGGAGCCAACAACTGGACAGATACATGAGGGAGGCCCGATACGTCACTCATCTGGAGGAGAGGACCATGCCTGCAGAGCAGAGTGGAGAAGTGCGATCACAGAGCCTGCCGAGGCTATAAATGACTTTGATTTGTTGTTTAAATAGGGGGCCGACACAAACTATCAGCCCCAGGGCCTGATGGCAGGTTAAGGCGGGCTTGCACACTGTTGCGGCTTTCACACCAGCGCTTTTCCCTTTCTAGCTCCGAGCGGGAGCTTTTCTGGTTCAGCTCCGGTTTCCCTTTTATGCTCCCGCTCTGTTCACAGCGCCCAGAGCCCGACTGGGTGCTGCCGCTGCTGCGTCATGACGTCACCGTTTACATCGCTGATTTGCTCCCCAACGGCGTTACGGCGCTCACAACAACAACAACAACAACAACTGCGTCGGGTCGATGGTCGTGTTGCTTTTAATCACACGAAGCCAGATTAAATTAAATAACGACTTCTCCAACCTTATACTTTGCTCCAGAGTGCCGTGGTTCATTGTTTATTAATGTGTTTCTGCAGCATTTACCGACCGCTGCAGTGCTGCTCTTCCACGGGAGTTTATTCTCCCGTTAGCTCCCGGTTAGCTCACACTGCAGCGGCCGCTCTAAAGTATTCACTGTCCAACTCACACAAGCAGCTGATACATATCCCCAGTTCCCCTGAATGTGTGTCAGTCTGAATTGACGCTGTTTGGCATCACAACGCTGTTATGAAAGTTTATCTGGTATAAAATGGGTGATGTTAGCATAGCAATCGAAGCTAAACTGACGACTTGCTATTGCTATCCTATTGTGGCATAAACCGTTTTCTACAGGCACATTTTACCGGCGTATTTTTATTATGATTCTACTTGTGATAGTCGGACACGACAACCTGTGCAGCCCATGTATTGATTCCATCCGATAGCTGCTACAATACAAAACAACACGCCTGCCTCTCTCCACAATGATCAATAACAGTGAACGGGTGGTCAAAGTAAGGTACAAATAAACAGAATCACACGAAGCCTGGTTAGTGTTGCCTGACTTTATAAAGTGTGTTTATAAGCACTACTGCTTGTAGGCAGGCATGACAGTCGACCCATGTTCAGGGGAGGTGGGTTTAGTTTCCTGCACGCCTCGACGTAAGAGAGACGTAAGCGACGCCACCTCTTAGCTCCGAAGCTCTTGCCTCTAGACCGACAATTTTTTGGAGCTGGAAGTGAATCGGATTCCGGAGCTAAGAGCCGGCGCCGCTGCGGTGTGAACAGGAAAAACCGGCGCTTTTCAGGCTCCAGCTCCGAGCCGGAGCTGAAAAAGCGCTGGTGTGAAAGGGGCAAGAGAAAGGTGCGTGAATGTGTTGTGTTAGCTAGAAAGCTAACGTTACGTTTAAGCTACGTTAGACTTGGTTTCAAATTGATTAAGCATTGCAAAGAGAAGACCAAACGGTAAATGAACACTAGAACCTCCAAGGGATTCATTTTGACTAACCCTGATACTGACGGGCTGTCAGGAGAGGGAGAGAGAGAGAGGAAAAGAGATGCCTCGTTTATTTCCCCTGTGTTATTATCAGAAGTTACTGTAAACTTTTGAATAATGTAGTTCATCTACTTTTTAGTAGTTTGTTTAAATGTTTTAATTATGTTGTTTTTGTTTGTGGAAGTGCATCATTCCTTGATTTATTGTAAAATGAATCTGAACTTTTTGATCTGTTATGATGATAAGCTGAAGCAATTTCAAAATTAACCAAATTAAGTGAGTTTTAAATCGTCCTAGTTAGTTTATAAGGAAATTATGAAGAGGAACAAATTAAATGATTTGAAAATGATATATATGTAGGTGCTGACGCAGTTGGCGGTTCTAGTGTTAACAGACATTTTTATTAAATATGTGTAGGTAATGGCATTTGCCATATGATTTTCTTACCTGGAATTCTGCCTTTTTGAACAGACCTATTGATTGAGTCCTAGCTTTGTCTGCAGTTCTGGGGTTAATATTAATCTAATATGATTGTCATCGGTCTAAATTAGTTTTCAAATGATTAACTGTGTATGTAATGAAGATCATAGTGTGGGTTGAATCCATTTTCATAACCACTGTCTTTTAACTGATTTAAATGCGGAAACTGGGCTTATTCATCAGACTTTTGTATGACTTGACTTGCTTGACCTGCGCAATGACTTGACTTGACTTGCTTGACTCTCACCACAGTGACTTGGGACTTGCTTGATACTTGTAGGTCAAGACTTGAGACTTGCACATGTAGGACTTACTCCCACCTCTGGAAATTAGTCTGTTAGCTAATGGCGCGTTTCCACTGCAGCGGGTAGCCCCGTTTAAGCGTCCTTAACCGTCCTCAAGCGGCCAGGCCGGTTTTTGGTGGTGTTTCCATATAGCCTAGTACCGGCTAGCGGGTACTTTTTCCCTCTTTTTCAGGGCCCATAAAATCGTGGTTATATCAGACCAGAGCCAGGGCTGAACTAGTGACGTCAACACTCTCGACTGCTCATTGGTCAGAGAGAATCGTCACAAGATCGCGTGCGAGTTCATCCCTAGCGTCGCATATATATTTAGAAGCAAGCTTGCAGCATTTTTATAAACAGCATTTTGTAAACGGATGAGCAACAAAAATGGCTACGTCTAATAAGAAAAGCACACCGTGGTCGACCGAGGAGGGTGACGACGTTCCTACATCTCATTGGGGATGATCAAATCCAGCGGGAGCTCGACGGAACAACTCGAAATGTGAACAAAAACAAAGCCGATCGCCCCGCCTACACTGCGTTGCTACCCCAGGTCCTAAACTGTAATGGAAATGCGCCACGGCCTCGGACGGCCAGCGAGGCAGCCCGAGGCCAGAGCGAGGACGCTTAAACGGGGCTACCCCGCTGCAGTGGAAACGCGCCATAAGTGTAGTCCATTGTAAATAATAATTGTAATGTTTTGCCGACATTAAAGGTGGGGTAGGTAAGTTTGAGAAACCGGCTCGAGATACACTTTTTGTTATATTGCATGGAATGGTCTTAACATCCCGATAGCAATGAATATCTTAAGTGCTTTGACAAAAAATCCATTACCTGTACAGGTAGTTATTTAAAGCATAAATGAGTCGGTTGGGTTCTGGAGGTGTGGTTACAGCATTGTGCTTGGTTGGCGTGGCCTGGGCCTGGTGGTGGGGCCCAATGTGATATATTTTCATGGGGCCCAAAATCCCTGGCGGCGCCCCTGCGTGCAACACAGCATCTCATTGGAGGAAGTGAATCTATGATCAGCGGTTCAACAGGTGAACGGTATTTATTGTAATACTATGCTGACATCAAGTCACACTTTGAAGCCTATCTGATCAAAACAAAATCTGTGACGTAAACTGCCTGGATAGCAAATACAAATGGAAAATATGATTTGATAGAAGGTTGTTTTTATGCTGGGAGCTCATAGTTTAAATAACAATTACATTATGTTTCAGACCACATAAAGCAAAAGCAGTTATATATTAAAAGTTGTGGGATTATGGTTGTTTTTCTCTTTTTTGATGACAGCAGTGTTTTTTCTTTAGATAAAATAAAAATGTCTCCTACACACATGAGAGCTTGCGTAAGCTTCAATATATGGTTCCTATTTTTGAGCTTTTGCGTGCCCATATCAGTTCTGCTTATGATGGTGATTCATCATAACATATGGCCTGCACAAAATGCTGATTTTAAGTACAACTATAAATATATGTTTCTTTCGGTTATCTGATGTGAACACAAAAAACTCAGATTTTTATTTTTTTACTTGAAATCAGGCTACAATCATTTGTTTAGGTTAGGTTTAATAGAGGGCTATTGCTTCTTTACATTAGCTCACGTATTGTGTCTTTTAAGCACCTGCTCATTTCACCTAGATTTAGTCTCAGCAAACGCATCAGGCTTCCAATGACTTTAGGTAACATTTGACTGATTTAGCACATCTTTTTGCTACACTGCTCCAATTTAGGAAAGCCTAGAAGGCAAGTGTAATTGTACTGTGTATTAGGAAGTCAGCCTCCACCAGAGCCAAGTTACAAAATAGAAAATGAACCTAAGATTGAGGAACTGCAAGCAAAGCTTCTCTCAGCATACTTTCACTTTACTGTGGGTACTTACCCAACGACACGAGGAACTGGTGTTGTGTGGCGCAATGCGGGTGTGAGCAAGAGAGTGAATACACTGTGGGGCCCACAGGCCTGACGGTAATTGCTCATAATTGAGAGTCTAATTTTAGCTGATATAACCCCAGGTGAATTCACCAGAGACATGACACAGTGGGATAAAGAGCTGATGGACTGGAATAAGGCTTTTATTTCCAGGCCTTTTGTAGCTCATACATCCACAATATAAAAAGGAAAACATTGCTTAATAATTTACCAGGCTGCTGTCTCATCTTGTTTTAATTATTTTGCAAGGTCTGACTGAGCCCAACGTTAAGCCAAAACGGAATAACTGAATAATTTTGAGCACAGAGGCAAAGAATGCAATGAACTCCTTTCACCAATGAACAAAGCCAGTGATCAGACCCATTATTATTTCATAACATCCAAAAAAGGACTTTTGTGCTAAGCTGAAAAGAAATGGAGGAACAATGGCAAGTATTCTTACATCGCACAGCACACTCTTTTTTGCAAAGTAGTAAGTGAATGATGAGAATAAGTATGCTCATTCATTTATACCAGGAGTAAAGCACCAACTGTTGGCTGAAGAGGCCATGGACAGCATGTCATTGTCCACATTCAACACTCTGACATGGCCAGTCCTTTTCCTGGGTCGTTGTGCAGGCACAGGAGGTTGGGGGCTTAACTTCTCCTTGGAGAGAACCGCCTGGATGGAATAGACTCATATGGGGTGATTATATCAATCAATACCACCAATGTGATTGGCACAGATATACACCTGACTGTTGCATGGTGTAATGAGTTATTTGGGGTATGAATATGTGGCTGTGGTATACATTAAATGACAGCAAATCCCAAGATGCCTGCACTTTAACTTTTGATAATCATTCAGCTCCATTGACTGAAGCCAGTCCTGTTTTGGAAAAACAACCAAATAAGAACATTCTACATCACTCCGTCCTGATAGCTTCTTCCAAAGAACGCTAAATCTGAACTTTACTTAAAATAAAACTACAGTGCACCTGATTTTGGTCAAGAATGGAGGTCTACGGCACAGAGGATTAAGCTTTATCAGGCTTTTGATACACAGCCAGTTCCCTTCAATGTCGGTTTTGGCCATTCCTTTAGATTTGTTTAGAAAAAAGAAAGATACTGTACATTACGAGTGCTGCAACTACTGTTTATTTGTATTTCTGATTATTTTATCTACTAATGAAATACTTAATTCCAACAAAAAATCCCCTTCATTTCCAACAGACTTAAAAAATGGTTTCTTCAGATGTCTTGTTTTATCCTACCAACCATTTAAAAAACTTTTTTTTAAAAAAGAAATTCTGTTTCCTATCAAGAATGACACAGATAATCATGAAATCCTCAAATTTAAGATGCTGGAACCAGACCATCAAACACTGATATTCAATGAAGCAATAACATTTAAATAAAGGATAGATAACATTATACTGAAAGTATTAATGGCTGACATTTGCTGCTCACCCTAACAGCACAAGAATCAAAAGAGCTGTGTGAACAATTGAGTATTTACTCTCTGAATGCCACAGAGGCGCATGAGACTGCCAGAGAGAAGAACAAAGACTTGTGCTGCTGCCTCAAACGCTCAACATGCCTGCAAACTAAAGAAATGTACGTCTGAATCTATCCAGGAGAAACGGCGAACTATTGAGAAATCCCAAAGGGTTAAAGCGAGGTCATTTCAGTTGCGTCCACCGCACTAATGAACACTGGTGCATGGCCAAAGGTACAGTTTGGTATTCTGGGTATGGACCTGGGATATCTTCAGAAATCTGCAGTTAATGCCTCAGTTTCAGCCACTGTATCATATCCGTTTGTGTGGGAGACACAGAAATAAAAGTCTCATCATTATCCATAGCCCTAGCAACCCCACTTCCCTCTACGGTCGCACATATTGCTATCCTGTGGGTGGGTTACCATAGAAACTGTCCAAGCCAGACACGGCAGTAGCAATAGCAGCAGTCTCCGTCTGTTGATGGGAGGCAACTGCTGGAAAACTTCACCACACGCCCTCCCAGCAACTACATTACCCAAAGTACACAGGGTCCAGTCATTAAGGTAGTCTTCAGCACGAGCTTCTCAGGATAGACCGTGAACATCACATGACTGGCACGTTCAAATTCCACAGAGCAGCATGTGAGAGGTGACTTACTCCAGCTTACCAAGGCCTTAAGCAGCAAACAAAGTCTGAATTCAGGGGAAATCCTCAACCGACAAGTCGTGTGACTATCGTTTTCCTCTACCTTTAACTGAAGGGTTAATGGGGGCCGATTAATATAAAGCCTTGGCACAACGTTACAGGAATTTAGCTGAAAATACTAACATTTGTTGTAGATTTATTACATGTGATTCATTTAAACTACTCATGCATCAAAATCATTTTTCAATCTGTGTAAGAATCCAGAACAGGCCAGAAATTGTTTCATTTTTCTGGTTATATTAAACTGTAGGATAAAGAAAAGTGAAAAACAAAACATATTCTACATAATTACTACGAAAACTATAAAAAAAATACCAGATAATGACAGAGCTGTGTAAATGATCAACTTACCAGAGATATCAGAGATATTCTCAAGTGTAAAGTGGAGTGACCAAGGAAATGTTCAGCAAAGACTGTTACTTTTTACACTAAGGAGCTCCTTATTGCACATTGTTGGTGTGGAACATTCATTGCTCATTCAACATTGGTGCATTTTTTCTACACGGTGTGCTTGAAAAGGCCTCAAGGTCACATTCAGTATCTAAAGTTGTGATTGCTAAATGGGGATTAATTGCTTGGCAGCAATAAAGTGTTACTTAGTGGTTGAGTTGTTTATTCTGTTAGTTAGACGATCAACAATAAAAACTAATTAGTCACTTTTTTAAAGATCAATTTGGTTTAAGTAATTACTCAAGCAATTGTTACTACCTACATCTCATCTTCAAAGATATATTAATAAAGACAAAATTATTTTTAGAGGAAATAATCTACTGATGTATTGATGATAAATGTAATTGTTACATACAGTTCTTTCCTTAACCTTACACACAAAATCCAAAGACAAAAGATTATGACAAAAATGTATAAAACATAATCCTGGTGGAAAATGAAATGTTTGAGGGGAAAAGAGAGTAGTTGGAGGGGTCAATGTAAAATCACATGTTCCTGACAGTACAGCGGGTTAGCACTGTGATGGAAACCCCTGCAGTAACATGCATCCTCCGGCTCTTAGGTTCAGTCCTACGAGGTGCAGGCTATTTTAACACTTTGACTATTGGTAATCATCCTGTCCACAGTCTTTGACAAATCAAGCAGAGAGTAGCAATTCCGGGTGAAAAGGGGTGGGAGCTCTGCTAGCTTTACACTTCCATGTTGTCCACCTCACGTACAAGCCTCTGATTACTGTCATTCCTCCCAGACTGTAATCATTAGTAGGCTTGCTAAAAGACAACCCTACTCTGAAGTTGCCCTCAGCATTGCCCAGAAGATATTTCCTCCTCCTTTTCTGCACGATTAAATGGCTTAATGACTGGTCTTAATATACCTCGAGCTCTTTCACACCAACAATTTGATACTTATTTCATCCTCGGAGTCTGCTGGCCAGACCTTGTTGAGGTGCGATAATTGTAATTGACTGTGTCATTTTACCTCAAACGTACTTCTAGTATCAGTGTTTTCACCCAATATGTGCCAACGTGTTCCCTTTGTCTCGATGGATGATCTCAGCCTAAGTGTGTTTGTGTGTTTTATTTACCCTCACAGATCCTCTGATCGAGTGCTGTCTGACTGTCACAGACGGCCTTCCCTGGCACTCAATCACAGATGCCCCTGCACACTGAGCCTGTGCTGCCAGGGCCCCAAGTGTCAGCGGGGGGGGGGGGGGGGGGGGGGGGGGCGGGTTGGGGGGGCCCACTCAGCCAATCAGTCTGCAATGACCCCTCCACCACACACACAAACCAACTGTCCACCCCCTTTCCGTCACTGCTGTTAGCAATGGAATACAAATAAAAACATCTGTCCTGATCTCTCTCTCAGCACATGAGGTTTGTTTGATTGTAGGAGAAGAAAGGCCACGGTGACATTGGGAAGTATGAATTGAGTAAATCTAAAAAGGGCTATTTTATTTGTATTTGCACAACATGAATAAATATTAAATGGACAGGTCTGTCTAAATTTAAAAAAGAATTTTGAGCAGCATTGAGCTCTTCAAAATACAGAAATCTTGACAGGCAACTCAGCAGTTAAAGATTTTACAGCAAAGCCAGATCACAAGCTATAACTGGGCCATGAACAGCATGTACTAGGAAACAATCCCTATTCTCTGTGTTGCATGTGGTGCTAAATCACTTGCACATGGTGATTTTCAACCATCTTGAATAGTTTATGGTTTACCCATCTCAAGCTCTGTCGTGCGCATCATCTCTGGAAACCCATGACTGAGAGTCAGAAGGTACAGTGAAGGATCCATTGTACTTTAAATCCTTCAGTTGCAATTCAACTTGAGGGAATAGACAAATAGGTGTGAGCATAAAGTCCAATCTTAATGACAGCCGACGTCATCATAAGTAGTCATTTTATCATCCTGTGAAAACAAATATTATGTCCACTACAAGCCTGCAGCTGGAAACAAAACGTGAGCTGAATTACAGTTGCAAGGCTTTAAGAGCGATCTGACATTTAATGTGTTGTCAACTGTGAATATGTGCTTGTTTTATAAATATTTTGGGACTCTGGATCAGATAAAACAAGCAGTTTAAATTACAATTCATTCTGCACATAATACACACAGTCAGTCCTTTATCCACACTCCTCTCCTCGAATGCCACCTTCTCAGAGAATGATTAACTACTCCTACTTTCCTTCTGCACATGTGAGATCATTACTGTTTAGTCTGGGATTAGACAGAACAGATAATACAAATGGCATTTATTAACTGTCACTTTTTAAATAACATATTTGCTATTTAAAATTACAGCAACTACATAAAAAAAGAGACAACCCTTGGACTCGTTACCAGCAACGCCCTCGTTACCTGAAGCCATGTGATCTCATTAAACCAAACGTAAAAATACCCACCATAAATTGACCTTATGATTTACAGTATATCTATTATCTGACTAAGCAATTTCCCAAGCACGAATGTGAGTTTTATTTTAGGCTATGACTGAGGATAATCTAGGAATAACATGAAAGAAAAGAGGCTAGGATGTCACAGAGACCCTTCACCACACATTACATCCCTCATTCAGGAAAGCCTGCATTGGTCAACATGGAAGTGTAAAAGACAGTTACTAGGCTTGTTTGAGACAAGCGAGACCTGCGCAGTTGCGATCAACGTCTTGCTAGTGCGTTGCATGATGGTTAGTCATTTTGTCCGACTTGCTCTGGAGGCTCCTACATGAGACGTTGAAATCTCGCGGGACAAAGACGCCCGCAGCCTTGAGAGCGAGGCGGCGCAGTTCCTCTCCACGGGCTGCGGAAGCGAAATGCTTGATGGGAAACGACTCGCTGGTATCTCGAGCTGAGCGCTCATTGGTGGTTTTTACCCCGTGCTGGTGATGAAACTCTCCAATTGGCTCGGCAAAAGTTTGTTGTTGTTTTGTGTCAGTTTTACGTCGCCACTTCCATTCACATTTTTCATCATTGTTCCACAATGTTTATCATCATGAAATTAATATCCATATATGTTATACTATACTTGCACTGGTTACCGTTTTCATACTTTATATATATATATATATCTTAGCATATTAATACACACTGTTCATACTGCCCCTCACTGTTTATTCATCATTCAATTCATTCTATATTTTATTCTGTCTATTGTGTACATTACTTTTCACTTCACTGCTTGATGCACCTGGTTAGAAGCTAAACTGCATTTCGTTGTCTCAGTAGGCCTACCTCTAATATGTGCAATAACAATAAAGTTGAATCTAATCTCGAGCAGGAACAAATGTAGGCTATTTACTTAATACATAGGCTATCTGACATTAACGATTAAACACGTGTACATTATTTATAAATGCAAACCGAGTCAAGCCGACTCCGAGCTGTCCGACTTCAGGCGAGCTTTTTGAGACCTCCCCCGGCTGCGATCGGCTATTCTCGTCTACTTTCGAGGCGATCCGCAACGCGTCTCAAACAAGCCTATTGTGTTTGTTGGTTTGATTGCTTCTCACTTCCTCTCTCACCTGTCCTTTCCAGCAAGCCATTCTCAGACACTTTCTGTTTGCAATGTGATATTTTGGTGCCTGAAGATGAACAAACAGTGGGAGTTTTAAACAGCCTGCAAGTGTGAAACTTTATTTACACTGCTCTGATTTCTCTGGGCTTGCTTACTCAAGCTGCTGGAATTCACAGGTTGCTGTGTGTGCCAAGTTTAGAAGCTCAGAGGGAGTTTACCCAAGTTTATTGAAATCCTTGCATGGAGAAAAAGGATCACATGGCAGAAGGACTTTTGGGGAACATTACAGTGACATTGCAACATGAACAACAGCATGGAATAACGATGAGGAGCAGTTAAGTCACTTAGCAAACAACAAATGAATCCCTAGAGAAAATATAACAAGAATATGATGGTGAGTTCAGGGAAGGGGGTGGCGCTCTGTTGGTAATAACAACGTGACCTACATTCCTCTGAATTATATCATAAAGGGGACGAGCAGATATGATCAACCAGTATTTTCTGTTGGAAATTCCTCCTGCCTAACTGAGCTTGTGGTACTTACTTCTGTACATAATGTCTATATTTCTGTATGAATATTAAAACTGAAATGTTGAATTTCGTCATATCTTGCAATCTGTGAAAGTGAAACTTCACCGTGCCACACAGAGAAATTGAGATTGGCATCCATTGATAGTGAAAGCATCGGATTCAGTTTAAAGCACCAAGTGTCACGTGACTGAAGTGAATTAGCGTCTCCTTACCTGCGATGTCCCACAGCTGTAACCTGACCAGCGTTTTGCTGTCCCAGTTGATCACTTTAAGAGCAAAGTCGACCCCGATCGTCGCCCTGTAGTGCTGCGAGAAGAGCTGGTGCACGTAGCGTTTGATGATGCTCGTTTTCCCGACGCCTAATTCCCCGATGACCAGCACTTTGAACAAGTACTCCTTACACTCAAACACCGAGCCCCCGGCCATGCTGACACAAACACACACACACCGACAACTTTTCTCTAAACTCTGGCAGCTTCTGCTTTCTCGCTCATGTATGCTTCCTGTGAGAGCTGCTGTAGGACTGGGCTGGTCAGGGGGCTCAGGGCCAGATGCAACAGAAATTACATTTGTCTCTCCCCTTTCAATTATCCTTCTCCTCCTCCTGCTCAGTAACCACCTGATAAGTCATAGGACCCGGAAATGTAAGAAACTTGACATACGCTCAGGCGTCCTCGCGCTGCTGCAGCTACAGAAACCCTCTCATGTTTACAGGGTGATTTGTTGTCCCGCATTCAAACTCAAGCTCCCCAACTGTGTAATGTCAATGCAAATTTGAACTCAAGTAACCATGAACCAAAGCCACTGTGGGATGTCGTTTGTACTTTAAAAACAAAGAAACAAGTAGCCGATGCATTATTTGCTGCATTCAGAATAGTGGGGAGTGGGTGGATACATTTTTTGAGTAAATGACATTTCTTTGTTTTTAAATATGTGCCTTAAACATATTTAATTTGTTTAATTTGAAGAAAAGGGTCAAATTAACTAGTTCATTAAAAAAAAGTAAAATATAAAGCTATCTATAAATGTATGCAAATATTTCTACTTCAAAGGTTTTACTGCTGGATGGACACATAATGAATAAAAAGTCCATTGTTTTCTTGAAAGCTCCAGCATCACATCAAACATATTTAGGTGGAATATTGAGCAACAATTGCCTCAAAAAAAGTTTGGATGTATCAAAGTGATGTTATCTACCAAATGTCAAACTATGTCTTAAGATAAACATTTAATTTTAAAACATCTATGTGAAGTAACAATTAATAAAACACATTTTTTTAGTAGAGTTTGACCTAAAAATCTTTGAATTTAGCTTGACATACCTTGATAACCACTTGCGGATCATGGATTTCTCACAAACCGTATTTTCCATCGATGTAAACTAATATTGAGCTCGGCAAGTCTTTTTGCAGGCGAACCGAATGACAACCCCGTTTTTGAAATCTATTGCAGTAATCAGTCTTCTTAATATAAATAGTTTTTATTTTACAGCATTGTTCAGCTTGCCCAAAACATAAAGGCCTATTTCACTCTAGATTTGACAGTGTTAAACAGGTGGCACCCTCGTATATTTTACATTGAAAAATCATTAAAATCATATAACAACTTACACTATAATAGACTAAAAACATTTGGAAATACAATACAATTGCACTACTGTATGCACTGTATAGTCTTGAACTTTGAAATAATTTGTATTCTTATAGATAAAGAACTAAGAAACTTAACCTCAAGTAAACCACTAAAGTTTATAATGCAAGATTTAAGCAAAATTGAAGCATGTATAATCTGATTACAAGAAGCAACTAATCATTGGTTACTTTAACAACTGAATATTATCAAGAAGATACAGTCGACTCAAGTTAGCTTAAAAGTGACCCAAAAACCAAACACACTGTTCTGTGACAAGTATCTGAGGACAGTTTCAAAATGTATAAACTCTTTTTTTTCCTGTTGATATTCTAAATATATAAACATTTATCAGTATTACAAACATACCACCTGTGTGAAAAACAAGAGATGGCTTAACAGTATTACAAACTTTGAGAACTTGTACAAGTACTGTGTTTTTCATTACAATGACACAGCCAACTCAGAAAACATGAGAAATATCAACACGGCATTGAAAGCAAAAGTTGTTCTTTTATCACGTCCCATGCTCGTAAAACTGGTTCTCAGGGTTATGATTGAGTGTAAACTGAATACACAACATCGCCATCATCTACAATCGCGCTAACCTGTATCGGCTACATCGTAAAAACTGAAAGCAGGAATGTAGGTTGATAACAACTCTGATTGGAACATTATACCCATACCACATATCATACAGCGCAAGTGTTCAGCAGAATCTCAGTTCAGTGATAATATTTTTTGCACAACTCGCAACACATAAAAGTAATATTCAACCAAATTACTGCACGTTTCTTGTTAATTAATCTCAGTAATATTTAAAATTGCGATGAGTTTGGGTGAGAGAAAGCTGAGGTGAAATCAATTAATGAAAAAAAAGTTTTTCAATGCAGCTGCTACTGCTACACACATAAAGAGACCTGTACATGTGCAGCAGAGAGGAGCAGAGCTAATCAAAACCGGCATGAAATGCACTTGAGCTACTGCAGTGCTTAGAGCTAAATTGGTCTCTTGTATCTAACAGTGTACATATATGCACACACAATGTTTCTCTTTCCATTTGTTCCTCATAGACCATTTAACTGCACTGCCATTATGAGAAGCACATCCTTTATTATGTCTCTAAGTGTCTCTTAATTCATCACAATTTGGCATGAGAGCTGTCTACTTTTGGCACTCTCCCCAGTTTAACATTTTCCAGAAAGGCTTTGTGCACCAGCAGCCCTTCAGAAATGTAAGCACTCATGGATGGTTCCTGGTGTTTGTCTACTTATCACTTGATTAACCCCTTACTTTTAAAAGCAGAGTAATAAATACAAGCAAGCAAATGGCAGGGAACAAGGGTTACAAACTTGAAATTATAATACAATTAGGTTGTACAGTATGTTTCTGTTTGTGTGCTTCAACCAGTATGGGCCAATTGCAATGTCTGTGTGATGCACAACTGTGTCAGCGCCTGTTTCGCTCTCACAGTGTTGAAGAGCTGTGTGCGTAGTCATGGAGCATGTTTGAGGTGTAGACTGAGCTCGGAGGGCTCCCGAACATCGACTCCATGATGGGGGAGTCGCTGACATACTCCCCCGAACACACAGAGTCTCTGAAGGGGGAGGGGGGGGATAGAGCAAGGGAATCCTCTAGAGATGGCTTGTTCTGAGTTAAATCCACGCTATCCCTTTCCTCCCCCTCCTCCTCCTTGGCATCATAAATGTAGCTGTGTAAGAGGTCCAGTGACTCGTCCTCGGATCCCTCCTCGTCAAACACCCCCACTCGTGGGACCAAAGGAGGCTGAAAGGGGGTCAAGCTCAAAGGCTCGTTGGCAGGGTGTGCCTCCTTGGCGGTGTTGTCATTCAGTGCAGGGGCATAGGAGCTGTGTGTGTCCACCACAGCCCCCTGCAAGCGCTCCGTAGTGCAGCCCTTTAAATGAGAGGGCAGAAAAGATGCAGGCTTATCTAAATTAGACTCCAGCCCTTGCATCTGACCAGAGCAAGAGGGAGTCCAGAGGGGACGCTGCGAATCCTCGTCGTCCTCCTCCTCCAGGTTGTACAGAGGCTTAGCGCCGCGCGGTACTTGATGGGGTCGGGGTTCTGTGCCACGGTTGCAGGTGGAGGGCTCACAACTGTGGGGGTCGGGCGTGTTAGTTAGGGGCCTGATGACCGCCGTCTGATTCAAGCCTGCTTCCTGTTTCCTCACATGCACAGACAGTCTGTGCCACACATTCCCCCCCCTTGGAGGGTGTCTTGGACCTGATTCAGACCATGACACAGACTTGCCATTAGAACTATGAACGAGATAAAGACCCAAGTTACTAACACAGGAAACCAAGAGGTGGTTGCAGATAAACAACATCAGCATAGCAGCAACATAACACAACAAGAGCAGCAGCATTTCAACATTTCTGATGCATGTTAAAATACTTTTTAACCACGTGACTTTGACATTAACAGCTTTGATAAGGGGTTCACTCATGAGCTCTAAGGAGCGTTACATGTATCCACTGTGTCACCAAACACTGTGAGTCATAATGTGCTGCAGACAGCATTATGATCTGCAAATAGCTTTAAACATTGAGGTACAGAATAAAGAGCCACCTAACTCATTTCCTTCTGTCTTAACTATAAGCTTCTATAGTTTAAATGGGACACATGCATTTGTACTTTAGTTGATGCCTGAACTGACACAGAGTTTTAGTGCAGACAGAGCTAGGACTGGCTCTAATGTGATTAGTTGGAGAGGTAGGGAGGGGTGTTCATGCTGAGAAAAGTTAAATGTGAGGTTAATTCAGGATAAACCAAAGCGGCAGGGTGGCAGAACTTATTCTTGGAGGGCTTCAGTGTCAAACGTTTTTTTCCCATATCCAGCTTAGAAGTGATTCCTTTAATTCACCAGACACTTGAACCAGCAGCATAGGCTTTGTTGTTGAACAAAAACAACAACAAAAACTGATGCTGAGTCACAACAAATTATATTCCATATAGTTAACAAATAGCTTATTTTATATTACTCGTGAAAATCAAGCATAATCAAATGCAATTGTTAAAATGCAAAAACAGAAGGTTTTTAGACAACATTCCATTTTTTTTAATCTAAAACTTTGAGGTAAACTCACAGATTTTCTTTCAAATGTCTCCAATGGTTGTTTATAATGATAAAATGTCTTAGTGGACAGTGCAGCTCTCCAGGAAAGAAGTTCAAAGACCACCATGCCAAAAATGTGCCAGCCTCGACACTTTGCAGACAGTGTGCTGCTCAGTTCAGAAGGTTTAAGGGTTAGATGATTAGAGAGGCTGCATAGCAAGGGTGAGAGACAACACGTAAACATATTGGGATCACTCTCATACTCTGCCCAACTCCTTACTTTAGACACCTGTCCAGTGTCACTGCTGTGAATCTCAAAAAAGTTATATGCAAGTCTTATATATAATTTAAATGTCGGAAATATATACTTGAATTAACGCTGACACAGTTTTCTGTTAAATGTAGCTGAACTTCAGTGGTATTATTTTATGTTCCTCAGTGGGAGGGGATGTGCCTTATAAATCAGTGTTCAATGCTTACTGTTTCTTAATCAATGCATCAGTTTAGGTCTGATCTGGAAAGTTAAAATTGGACAAATTAAATCAAGCATAAACACTCAAATATTCTTGTAAAAAAATTAAATAAGCACCTTCATGTTACTTTTAATGATGTATTTCGACAAAATACCAACAGATCAGCTTTGGACAAACCACAGTACAATTTGAGTGTTTAGGCATCTTATAATTGTGCTTCTTACCAAATATAATCATCTTAAAAAGGCACTCACTTGGCATTGCCAGAGACAGCCTTTTTCCGGCGGAAGATATTGAGGAAGCTGTTGGTCCCACATTGAGCTGACTTCCCATCTCCAACGTGCATTCGCACCACATCAGATGTTGTGAAGGCGCTTCGGACGTTCCTCTCTGGTTTGGCAAGCATAATGTACATCTTAGGCGTGAACATGCACCCCAGAGCCACTGTGACACTGAGGCTGACAGAGAAGGATGTGGTTATGATCTTGTAGTTTGAGCCAAAATAGATTGGCACAAAGGCCAACCAGATGATGCAGGTAGTGTACATTGTGAAGGCAATATATTTCGCCTCATTAAAATTGGCCGGGACGTTCCGCGTCTTGAAGGCATAGTAGGTGCAGCTCATGATCAGAAGGCCGTTGTAGCCCAGTGGCGCCACCATGCCTACGGTGCTAGTATTACAGATGAGGTAGACCTCACGAATGCTGGGGTAGGACTTGACGGGCAGAGGAGGCTCCAGAACGATGAGTGTGATCTCCAGAGTTAGCTGCACGCTGACCAGCATAAAGGCGATGACCACCTGGGCCCAGGCGCCCATGAAGCGGGGCTTCTTGGTGCAGATCTTCTTCTTGCTGCCTGCCAGGATGCGAGCGATGCGGTTAGTTTTGGTCACCAAGGCAGAGTAGCACATGGCAGATGAGAGGCCCACCAGGAGCCGCTGCAGGTAGCAGGAGACCAGAGTAGGATGGGCGATTAGGGTGAAAGGACAGATGTAGCCCATGAAGATGCCTGCCAAGATGATGTAACACAGTTCTCTGCTCGAAGACTTAACCACAGGCGTGTCACGGTACTGGATGAACACGAAAGTGACAAAGGAGGTGATTAGGATTCCCACACAGGAGAAAGCCACGGCCACGATAGATTCCACATCCGACCAGTCCAGATACTTCAGAGGCAGCGGCTGACAGCCTGGAACAAAAGCAAAGGAGATATCAGGTTAATCTTTTGTTGGTTCTGTCGCAGTTCTTTGTTTGAATGAAAGGGACATTACAATAGCTGAAAAGAACCAATGAGCAGATAGTAGAGAGGGGGAAGAGAGGAGAGCAACACAGATTTGGAGGCACAAGGTAGTCAGATGTGTAGAGAAAGATCAGACCTAAGATTGTTCAGGAATTAAGAACCTCCAGTTCTGTCAAAAATCTCTCATTTTTATTTGATGCCTAATGTCTATGTTATGTGATTATTTGTCTCAACTCTGTCATGATGCACACATTGACAGAAGTTTGTAGGGCTTAATGGGAGAAAACTGACATCCTTGACTTCCCCTAACATATCATAAATTACATGCTGCTGCTAAAAGCAAAACCCACTTCTGCTTGTTAATTCCCAATATGTCAAATCATAAGAAACAGACATTTTCAAACAACTTTACGTAGCCTCAGGAAACTCAACACAAAATGTGAAAGGTACGCCTGTGAATATGAAAGTTTAAAGCAGTTTTTACACTGAGGTAAAAGCACTACTGCAAACACACACTGAGGCCCACTTTCAAAGGAGAAGAATCTGAAGAGCACTGAAGCACACTAACTGTTTTCTTTGGACCACCCACCTGGCAGGCACCAGCCACACTGTGTGCATAGACAAAGGTGGCAAATATGAAATGCTCATATCTGGATCTCTTCTTACACTATCTTCAAATCCCTCATTCCTCGAAAAACCTATGCTGTCATATCTAAGCTGGGGAGACCTTTAAATAATTTAAAAACAAAGCTCACTCTTGTGCTGCACAAGGTCTCTCTGTAGAGTCACATGGACTTCAGAGAAAAGCCAGCATCATATGGAATTTTGTGAAGGTATTTAAGAAAAAAAATTCTGCTCTACATGAGCAAATGAGTGGACAGTACAACCTCGCTCTATGAATAGAATACCAACTCTCTCTATTAGTATTCTCCAGATAGGTTACATGTAATGAGAGTGAAGGGAGAAATCTCTTCCTCGACAGACTGCTGAAATATATCCCCAAGCCCCTCATGGCCGTAATAGGATTTTACACCTGGGATCTGAGAGCTGCTCTAAACTATAAATCGCGGTCAAAACAATCACTGGGTCACAACAAGGCAAGGAACGGGGGGGGAGGGGGGGAGAAGGGTGTGGGTTTTGGATGCCAAGAGAGCAAGGTCATAGGACCTGGATGATGAAAAGTACCAGTGAACGGAGGTGTCAGGGTGTGAAGTGTGAATAGGCTTATGGGGAGGAGGATTTTTGAGAGCCCAAAATAGTTAGTGGCTTAGAGGTGTTTTAGTGATGTTGGTGTTATAAGATATGAATGACCTGACTAAGTGAGCAGGCAGATGTAGGTTAGCGTGAAATCAACGAAGAATGTTTATAAAATCAAAAGTAGATTATTTTTTTATGAAAAACACTATTAAATAACCATGGAAGGAAGCCCTGATATCTTCTATAATATATGGGAGAAATTCCTACATTTTTGTAAAGGAACTACATGTGACCTTGTCAAATTAGCATGGTCAAATAGCTACTTGTTTACCAGCTTTAAACTCACTGTTAAAACCTTTTCACAAACTTTCATTTTTGAACTATTATTTATTACCAAAAATGTAACATTTATGTATTTTGTATCTCTTTGGGGTGGGTATACATTTATGTAATGTATTTTGCTGGAAAACTAAATGAAAATATAAAAAAGGTTGATTGGCTCAGTGTGTTTGATTGGGTTTTTTCCAACTTACCTTCCAGGTAATCGTCGGGCCACCACCCCAGCTCACACGCCTTGCAGGTGAACTCATCCTGGACGTACTCATTGTCCTTGCATGTGGTGCAGATCCAACAGCAGCTCACCTCTCCCTTCCTGATCACCTAAGCAGAGAGGTCAACGGTGAGGGGTCACAGACATCTTAGGTACACTCATCAAACATCACACCCAAAGCAGCCTGAATAAGTAATGAAGGGGATATCAAAGATGAGGTACGTTTCTTTCTCTTGAGCCCCAGACATACTGTTTATAAAACAAGGCCAGCTGCTTTTACATTCTGCTCCCAGATAAGCTGTTACCAGCACTGTGATATGTAAAGCAGGGTGAAAGTGGGGCAGAAAACAGAGAGGGGGAGCAAGAGCAGCCAGCAGAGAGGCTGCACCCTCCCTCAGGGCGACTTACTGTACAGCTAGACTGAAAACAAGCAAATCAGGGCATTTCTGCATTCTGAGCACAATAACAGTTTTCATTATTTACTGTCCCAACTGGCCTTCTCCTCAGCCAGGTAGGGTTAAATGCACAGGAAATGATGCATCACCTTGTTCAAACCTAAATGTTGTGTGACTTAGTTTTGACAGATAAGACTTAAAATATCATAAGAGATCCTGAAAAACACAAGATTATTTTACTTTTTCAAACATGTTTATTCAGACCGGGAAAAAAAAAGGGATCGTAAATTCCTTTTTCCTTTTAATGCATTTAAGATAATATTTCATAGATGAAGAAGGATGTCAAAATGTAGGACAGAGTAACATCCAAAATAAACGACTTGCCGGCTGAGGGATATGTTGTATGATGACCAAAGAGGACAAATGGGAAGCTACGAGATTCATAGCAGGAGTGGTGCATCACATCCAAGCAGTGACACAGTTACCAGTAAAAAAATGTTTTTGGAGAGCACAGGGGAAATGCCATCTCTGTCTTAATTGATTGCACTCTTTGAGAGTATTTTTAGCCATGAAGCTGTGTGGACCGAGGGATGCCAATGTCGGTCGGTCAGCCAGTCTCCCGCTTTGGTCCAAACAGAAATACCTGAAACTGACCTACTTGGGTGTATCGCCATCACATTATCTACGTACATGGTTCCAACAGAAGGACCCTTAATCTCTATCACCATTAGAAGTTCAGAGTGCCATGTGACGACACCACCGACACGTTTTTTTTAAATTCTTTGATGACTTCTTAGGACAATTTTGACATTTTGGGAAATACATTAAGTTGTTTTCTGGCCGAGGGTTACAGGAGAAGATAAATACTGGAACCAGGACAGCAGCTTGCCTGGCTATGTCCAAAGGTATACCTTATGCCTCATATTTTTAACAGTCTAGTATGCCACATGAACACAGAATATTGATTTTACTGCCTCAACATCACATTTTTACTCAAAAATAACTCGAAGAGAGAATTTGAGCATCCCATTTGTGTTGGCTTTCTTGGAAAAAGTCCTTTGTGAAAGTCATTGTATGTTTTACCTGGCATAATGAATCCATAGTTAAATTAGCTACTTAGAATCGCTAAATTGGACCTGCTGGTATTTAATTATATACATCGGTGTTGAATTAACACTAGTTTTAGACCTCTACAGTCAGATCCCCATTGTTAATGACTATTGATTTATTAGACGTCAGGTTTTTTCTGGCTGAATGAACACTGGTTGAGTTTATCTAACGCTGGAGGGTTTGAATCCCTACCTTGATCTGTCCTTTGGAGCAGGGCTCGCTGCAGACTGAGCGCACGATGTCACTGTGGTTAATCCACAGCTTGTCGTCATCGATGGTTATGATGCCCTCGTGCCAGGAGCCCACCTTTAGGTAGTCATAGTGTTCCTCACCCACACCCTGTAGATTCATGATGTCATACCTGGATAGACAGAGGGACGGATGGATATAATGAGCAAGGACAAGAGTTACAATAGATTAAAAAAAAAAGACTAGAAGAGGGACAGAACATAGAAGAGTTAAAGATCACAGAGAAACAAGGAGGAGGAGGGAGATATAGCGGGAGGGGAGAATGACAGAGTGACAGGTCATTTAATGATACAAATATTGCAGCTTAGCAAACCTTTTATACAAAGTCACTAAAATAGCTTCCTGTTAGTGTAACCTAAATAGCTCATGGCAGAGCACGGTGGCTTCCTCTTTACATTAAACCAGGATGTGCTCCACCTGACCTCTAGCTAACGGAGTATTGACACGGCCATGTTTTCTGACTGTCAAATGCTGTCTGTTGGACTGAGCAGAGATGAAAGTGGCTGCCAGAGCGGACAATCCGCTGAATCTGTTCCAGTCCAAACTAATTACATCCTTCTGTGCTCAAGATTGGTGCACACTTGTGTGCATGTACATGCCTGCTAATTAGTAGCAGACCGTAAAATCATAGATTACAACCACGTCAATGATAGGAAATCTCTTTTTCATTTTCCTGCCATTTTGTATATTCTTACCACCTCTTCGTTCTCTTACCTTCCTGGGGTGTCTCCATTTTGATCGAAATAAATGTCCTCCCCTGAGACTCCTTTGAAGGATATCTTCAGCAGGTAGTCCAGCAGCTTGCTGCCGTCGATAGGGTCCATCGCCTCACACAGCCCTGGCTGCCCTGGGCACAACTCCAAGTGCATATCATGGAGGCCATGAGCCATGGCATAGATGGCATTGATGACAAATCCCATTTTACTATCCTGAACATAGTTCTCATGTAGACTCTCATTTCCTGTTAGAGAGGAAAAACAAGAGGGCATGAAAATGATGGATACATTGTGACCATTAAAGAAGCTGTTCTTGTTTGTCCTTGTTTTTTGCTGCATTCAAACTTACACAGTAGACACATTGTGTTTCAACAATGCATGATTAGAATTAGCCAAACCAGACACGGAGAATATATTGCAAAGCCTTTCTTTTGCAGCAGAATATATCAGCATACAAGGAAATCACAATATAATGTCCAAAAGCCTGAAAATGACAAATTGTACTTCACCATCTGCCCTCATTAAGACCCCTGTCCCTTCAGTCAGCAACAGCAATAAGATTTGAAGGGTATAAATAGAAATGTGAAATGTTAACGATCTACATCCTTGTATGCAGATATTTGTTCCAACATTTGAGACTGAATTTAAATGTCTATTTGCCCCCTTTGAAATATTGGTATTTGTTGTCTATATTGTTCACATCAACATGCACATACAGCAGACGGTGAGATCTATTTATATTATTTCATGTGCTTCTGACTGTCGAGTGAACTGTGTGTGCTGGGTGAGCCATTCCTTGTGCAATTTTCAAAGTGTAGGGCCATTTTCTTTTGTATTCCTCATACACTATAAACAAGCCCAGTGCTCCACATCAGAGTTTGACTAATGCAATCTTCGTTCTGTCCGAGAGCCTGACTCTGTCAAGATCAAGACATCTCACGGTCACAATCTTACAAAATTGCAGCTTCAACACATTAAAGAGAGCGTTGTGTTAAAGAAAGCATCAGTCAAACTCTTCCTCTCTTGGATGAGTCAAACGCTTACAGAGTGCAGGTGCAATTCTGATACAACCATCACCATAGTAGTGGCAAGAAAAATGCACTTACCACCTTGAAGGTCTTTGGAATAAAAGACGTGGATAAAGATGTGATACAAAGAAAGTAAAACAGCAACTATGACTGTACTGCTCTGAGATACTAACAGTCATCAAAAACCAGATGTATTAGTTAATTAAAAGCATGCTGAGTTAATTTAGTTTGTATGGATTATTCAATTGAATATTTTTTCAAATTCTTAATTGGATGTGTAATTTGCTCATATTGTTATTTAAATGGTATTAGCAAGCCGAAAACTCGAATTACCATGATCACCTTTTGGGAGCAAAGGGAGAGAATATTCGGGAAGGAAAACAGAGAGAAAGATACAAATGTTTCATTATTACCCTCTGTGACAGCAAGATAAAAGAGTAAAGCATATTGGTTGTTTTTTTTGTCACCTACCGGAGCACACTTTCTTGTAGTTCTTGTTCTCCTGTGGGTGGCCCGCGAGGCGGCACTGGAAGCGGTACTGCCAGAACTCAGAGAACCAGGGGTTCCTGGTGTTGGTGTCCAGACGCAGCTTCAGGTAGTAATCGTCGAAGGTCTTGACCACCTCTGACTGCAGCTTCATGGTGATTCCTCCCTCTGCTTCCTGCTCAAAACCCTCCACCACCTCATAACGGTCTGCCCACCCATCACTGCAGGAGCAAGAGAGGAAGAGTCTTTAGCACAATGACCGCAGGGGGACCACTTAAATGTTATGAAAGAGATTTGACATCATTTAAAGTGAGAAGCATTACTTGCCAGTGGTGGTAGTCTATACATGTTATAGTATGAGTCTTGTATTGGACTGTTCAGACTATCAGTCATTTGTTATATTAAAAGATGGTGTTGCATCAAAGCATTATTCTGCCCATCCCACTGTAATGCTCCATCTGCTTCTTTAACAACCATTAACAGCGAATATGAACTGCTACCATCTAATCGGAGATACAGGGTCCTGCGATTCAATAAAGTCAGACTGAAGCACTCCTTTGTGCATCAGTCAATCCTCACAGTAAATACAGAGCTAAATCCCAGGTCAAATGCACGCTAAAGGGTCTTTGAAAATGTTTTCTCTGTGCTGTTATGTTAAATGTTTGTTGTTCATGTATCGTGTCTTGGTATTCGTCTATGTTGATGTTACACATGGAGCTGCTGTGATGCAAGTCAAATTTCAGACTTGATCTGACCAATAAAATATTATCGTATCGTATTACAAACAGGGCCCAGCTCACAGGATAATCGGTCTCCCCACACCCAACTTCGCAGAGTTGAACAATAATGCCACTGCATGCATCGCAACATCAGTAGAACAGGAAATCACACACACTCAATCACCGTCTAACCCGCTGCTCTCCATGTGAAGGTACAGAGCACTGAGGTGCAGAGGGGTTCACTCTGAAAAAAAGCCTGATTCCTGCATCCATAGCAGGCCTAACTGGGTAGACCTCAGTGTGTTGTCTGTCATTGTATGTTCTTGTTGTGCTCTTGTGTGTATTTCTCTCTGACGTGTACAATGCATGTGAAAATGAATTACACCTTGGGGACAATAAAGAATAAAGATACTCACAAAAACTGCTGATTCAGACTGACGTGCCCAAAACACCGTTTGCCTCATTGATACACATAAACAAACCAGGTGTCAAACTTTACTTTGAATGATAGATTCTCCATTCCAACATGATTTATTGTCTTTTTCTTAGCGGGACATGGTAGTACAGGTTTTTTTTTCAAACTGAACTCTGAATTACAGCTGTTACTGAATGAATGTTTTGCTTTTAGCAGACAGACCTTAGTTCCTTGTGAAACATTTTTGAAAGCTTAATGATGGTGATATAACTCACAAATAGTCAGCTGTTAGCATAGACTGTATAGCTGTTAGGCTATTAAACTTATGTACAGTGCTTGCATTGCACATTTGAATAGTGACCTGATGCTTAGCTGATAGGGAAAGAGAGCAAACAATGTGAGTGACCACAAACCTTAATAATCAGTTGATTTATTGTAATTTCCACATCTAAAAGAGTGTTTGGAGTATGGAGGAAGTAAACAACCACGCAAAAAACGATTTGAATACACAGAGCAGCGATTAAAGCAGCAGTAACATCAATGTAAAATGAATTACTGAAGGAGAGCAGCTGTAAGTCGCATGTTGGTGTGTCTTTGTTCACATGGAGACTCATGTCAACGTTTTTATAACAGCAGCAGACTTATTAAAATAAAAACATCTGTGCACACAAACCCAAACTCTTGGTCATGTGTTGCTTTAATATAAATATTGATCTTCAACAACAGGTAGCTAGACTCCAGCATCTATTCTTGTAGGATGTTAAATTCGCTTGGCAGCACTGTTTGCAGGCTTATCTGAAGTCCAACCCAGCAATCCTCAATTTAAGAGGATGGAAATCTCACCATTAGTGCCTCAAGAGTAATTGTAGGCTTTATAAAATCACTTCAGCTTATTTGTGTGACCCTTTGTGCGAGAATTTGAAACCCCAAGCCAATTTTGACACACAGCTAGCCAGTGTCAGAGAGAGGGACCCTGAAAAAACTAATTAGAGATAAACAGCACCACTCTAAGCTCAGCTCTTTCTTTAAATCTATGTGGGGTTTTCAGCTGTGTTTTATTCTGTGTTTCTCTATCTCCAAAGTGGGTTCCGGGCTACTGCCTTAAAATACCTGAGCTATTGACAGCTACCCACCAATTACCTATGACTCACCATGGAGCCAATTACCTCGCACACATGGGATGTTCTGGGTGATGGATAAGGACGTGTGTGTGTGTGTGTGTGTGTGTGTGTGTGTGTGTGTGTGTGTGTGTGTGTGTGTGTGTGTGTGTGTGTGTGTGTGTGTGTGTGTGTGTGTGTGCAGGAGAAAGTCTCTGACCTTTATGTCCACAGATACCATCAGTCAAGAAAAAAGGAGACATTCGGCCAAACACCTGGAAGGAGGACACTTTTAAACCAAAGTGATACAGCTGGTATATATATCTTCTCAAGCTAAACAAACATTTTGATTTCTACATATATTGGATATTAGTATTAAAAACAATCCTGGAATTAGAGCCCAAGTCATGCAGAAATTGTTAAAATATCTCCAGCTGACCCTAGACATTAAGTGGACAAGGCTGGCCTTTTTTCTATTAATTCTATTAATTACTTTCTATTAATCTGGCTTTTTATACTTTCTCACATCCCAACCATGTCCCATGTGTTCCTACTTAAAAAGCTAAAGTTATTTCCAAAAGTAGCAAGGCACTGTTATTACTCGAAGAGCAAATAAACCATTTGCTGGGGCACGGATGAACAACCTGTATCAGGCTTTGCCTTTAGAGGCAGAAATCAATTTGACTCTCAAGTTTAAGTTTTGGAAGGAAACCCAGAAACTTAAACATGAGAGCCATATCCAATACAACGCTCCATTTAATTTCACTATTAGAAGTGAAAAAACGGTAAGCAAATCTATTCTTCTTTTTATAGTGATGTCGCTCTGAATTTGGCTTCAAATTGTTCGTCCTTCACAGTTCCAACTATCAGAGCCAGCTTAATATGTGTTGCCATGTGTGAAGCAAGATAAATACATCCTTGTGTCTTTGAACAAATGCATTGGAAACACCAGATTTTATATAAATGTCCACATTTGAAGGGATTATGCAGAAGATGTATGAATCCATTAATGGGGAGAAGCTTGCGAGCTAGTTCAGGCAGTCAACTGGAGCACCAATGATACAATTACACGTGAGTTGTCTGACTGAAATGTGTTTACAAAGGTGTGTATAGTCTAAGGCCAGAATACTTTGAATTATAGTGTATAGTGTGTGCAACACTTACTGTTAAAGATGAGAACAGTGTGTGATAATGGTGAGAAGAAGAAAAAATAGCAATATGGGATCGTGAAATAATGTCCTATTCTTTGTGTAAAAATATCAGCCTGTTCCTAAAACATTTGCTGTATATTTAAAAGGAACAAATCAACTGAGTCTCTCTCCTAATTGAGTTTAGAGTCAGAAACACGTGAATGTCATTGGTGCCAGTCACATTTTCTTAATTCGCTCCAAGTGAATACTGTCTCTGTCCCTCCTGCTCTCTTCACAACATGTAGAGTGCAGATGGATTCACAAACACCCTGTATCGATGTGTGCATACAGTATGTCTTCCATGTGTTTATCATAAATGTACTTTACCTGACAGGGTAGCTATTCAATACTATTCAGTGTGGAACATGTTTGTTCTAACAGAACAGTGGAAAACAGATTGGGTTTTTAGATAAAGAGAGAGAAGGGGGGGAAGTGCTGCTCAACACTCTACATGAATAATGCATGAGGCACTGAAGACATGCTTGACTGTTTCTCGCAGTAGAGTTTATGATGAAGTAAAATGACGTTCTCTCTTCTCGCTCTCCTCTCTCAGGATTGCGGCTTCTGGCAGAACTCCAAACAGCTCATCAAAAACGTTCGGCCATCAGAGAGACGCTTAGTGGGACAAAATCTGATTTAATGTCACCTCAATGTTCACGACTACATACTGGAAGGCTCAATATTACATAACCTGAGTCTGACATACGGGAATTAAACACCTGTTTAAGAAAATTAAGGAGTCAACGCTGTTCAACTTTCCTATCAGCTTTACTTAATTTGCTGAAGACAGAAAAGGTTGTGGGTTGAAACATCAAACAGAGAATACCTTAAATACAGTTACAGTTTTTAATAATTACTTTAAATTGTTTAATTTAAGAAGGATGAAGTTTGTGACACAGGACTTTGAGATCTTGTATTTAAGAAATGATCCTCATACTTCAAATGCAAAATAGGTCATTTGTCATTGCAATCGTTTTTTTTAATAACAAAACCTCTTAAAATGACCTATAAGACCGTTGCAAACTCTATTAATTTGAGTGTAATTCTGATCTGGCACCAAAAAACATAAAATATTATAAGGAAAGATACTTTTTCATCCATCATAAAAGACCATTGTGCATGTTACTTGACTTAATTAAGGTAATTACAGCAAAAGTAGAAATATGTACGTATGTGACATAGTTAGTAAAACCAACAAAAGAATCCTGGCAGTTTAAACAAATTTGAATGTCACTTTTATCCTCAAATTTCCAAAGAAATTAAATAAATAAATTGTCTCTGCAAGTAAAGTCAGCAGGAGGCTATTCCTTTGACGCCATATGCCTAATAATGTGCTGAATGCATTCTGATGATTTACTGAGACGTGATGATGTGTGGCATTGTTTAGAGGCGCACAGCATGCCAACAGCTGGGTAATTTATAGAGTAGTATACAACAGTGAGTAGACTGAGAGCTCCCCCGACGCTCCCGGATGATCTAGTTCCAGTTTGATAGCACATTTGTATATTTATGAAGCCATGAATTAATTGGCAGGGCAGAGATTTAATCACATGCGCTGCTTCCCCTGGAGGATGAACAGGAAGAGTTACTTTAAAAAGAGGAACAGAATGATAGGGAAGTCAAGAGTGTCCTAATTGCTGTATGCGATTGTTCAAACAAAAGTTTTGGTAGGTTAGGTAATGGAAAAACTTTTAATCTGTTGTGCATTCAAAAAACCACTCGAATGCACAACACAATAGACTTTTTGCACTACTTTTAATTTTGTATTTTTGTATTTTATTATATATGTTGGATTGTTGGACGAGCTCAGGTCATATTTATTTATTTTTATATTCCTGTATTTTACTTGCGTAGGGTGGACTAGCAAAGTAAGATTTTCATTGTACAACTGTCTGTTTACTGTGCATATGACATATAATATCTTGAATCTTGAATAAGATTTTCATTGCCATTTCTACACTATAGCTTTGTGCATATGACAATAAAACCTTTGAATCTTGAAATGTCAACCGGTCTAATTACTAGAATGACATGAATATTACAATTAAAATCATGTTGGGATTGGAATTTAAAACACACACTTCATTTACTACCATTACTGTTTTACTTTTTGATTATTTTCAATGTATTTCATTTTTAGTGAGATACATTGAAAATGTATCTCTTGGGCAAAAATGAAAATTTGATGTAAATCTTTTGAAATATTGATATGTATACATGTTGTTTCTCTTGAAGATTGCTGTAACAAGATGGATTTTGAGAGAGTTTTTTGGTGTGAACTAGAAGTGACTATGGGCTTCCACCAGCCTCAACTCAATACATCTAACAGCCTTCATACTTCATAGGGTTCAAAGACCAAATCCTGGGTTTTGAATAGTTTTCAATGGCAGCATGAAGTCCTGGAGCTCATTTCTTCTGTAAAAGGTGCAACGTTATTGATATGTCTACTGACACACATGTTATATCAATCACTTCATAAGCTAACCTTGATTAAACACTGCGTAACAATCTATCATATGTTGGAAGATGAACATTTGAAGACAGCTGCCAGATAAAGTGAAGTAACCATACAGTATTTCCTTCAGAAACCTAAGAGCAGATATTAAAAGAGAATACCATTAAATACTCAAGTAAATTAAACTTAACAAAAAAAAGTACTTCACTAAATGTTTTAGCTGTTTTCCACCACTGCTCTCTTTAATTTCAAACAACAGGAGCTCTTAGGGGTATTTTTTGTTTTGTGTTCTACATTTATCTCTATGATGATCCCACAGCATTCTTAATTCATTTGAAACCGCTCTGGCAAAGGAAGGAATATTCATAAAGGGGTTTCTCTCCTAAGCTCAACTCTAAAGCTCCAGCTCCAAAAACTCTCTCTGCCTTCATCCTTTCCTCCCTACTCTCCCATTCTCCTACATTTCTCTATTTCGGAGACTCTGTGGAGTTAAAGTAGGAGTGCTGGCGGCTGGTGAGCTAGATGGTGGCAGCAGCAGGGCTCTCTTGAGGTGACACAGAGGACCCTGGGTGAGCCGGGGAGCCTTTAAAAGCCCATCCAAGTTGCTTTTTACTAATTCATCATGCCCCAGTTTGAGTTGGGGGATCAGTCTCCTCTGTATTGACAGGGAACACTGCTGGGAGAAAATCCTTTTTGCTTCTCACTACCAGGGGACATTAATTCACCAATAAAACCCTCCACAAGCTCTGCATCCAATTCCAGCCATAGCAGTGACTGTTAGATTTCAAGATCTTATTATTAGTTGGTATTTATTTCCAAACCATTACATAAGGTTAGTTGGAACACTGCTGCTCAAAGACTCCTACGTTCTTCTACAATCTAACCATAGTCCTTTTGGGCATTTTGGTTGGTCTTTATTGCAAATAATATAACTACTCATGATCCATGTCTTGAATCTCCCTCAGAAGAGGGAAAAAGAATGTAAAACATGTAACAATGTCACATGTTGTCCTGCATTGTGTCAAGTGTACACACATGCGAACAACGTGGACCACAAAATGACAGCTCCATCTACAACTGCGAGATGTAACTATATTATAAAAAACATAGCATGTTGTTTCAAATTGACAACGGTAGCCTAAACAAGAGACTGTAGGCTACAGATAACATACTTTATGTAATTTAATTTGTACATCTTTGCAATTATCTTTTTTTTAAATAAATGCAAATGTGTGAATGTTGAAGTTGCACATGAGATTAAGTCAGGGATGACATGCCAGGTTACATTTGCTTGACTTGGACCTTAAAGATCTAATATATGCGTCATTTAATTATTTTTGAGCTTGCAAAATTCAGGTTGCGGTGTGCCATTTCCTTTGCTGCTGAACCCACCTGGGGGTTTATGTGCATACTATTACTAAATTACTAAATCTGCCTCAAACCTTAGGTTGTTAAGATTTATAATAGCATAACTGAAATAAGCAATACTATTAAAAAACTTCTTCTGCAATAATCAGTTGCTTTATGGTTTGAATGTGTTTATTCACTATTCTCTTTATGTATGCATGTCATATTCATAAGGCCCAATATTAGCTGTCCAAACAAGAAGGCATTTCAGCTTCTGCAAATCAGGATGTGACAGCTATGTCCAGATGCAAAGCCAGTGTGCTATTTCTGATCACTCCAATGTCGTTCACCCATCTCCTCGCACTAGGGAACACTAGGCATCAATTGGAAGGAAAGAGATGTCCTTGACAATGTGTGGCTGCTTTCAATTAACATCAGAGGTGTGTTATAAATATTCAGATGCTGCTCATTGTGTTGTCTTGCTTAGTGAAACCCAAACAGATGCAATCATGTTTCCACTAGAATATACTTGCACATGTGTGTACGAGTAACACAAGCAGCCCTGCCCCTTTTACATGACAATGTATCCTTATCTCATAATTCCAATCTTTGTTGCTGTTGTTTCAGGGAGGATTTTTTTGTCAGATGTCAGCCATATTTCCCAAGTAGGGACCATTGTGTTTGTAGCCATGCTGACAGACTGAATGACAGATCTGAGAGACGATCACACTGACTCCATCATGAGCCCAAACAATATCTCCATGGTGACTGTAGAGTAAGCAGCACACAAGCCTTTTATTCTGGTGGTACAGTAAATCTTGCCCTGGTAATAAAAATGATATTGCACTTGATTCCTGCCCCACTAAACTCTCACTAAACTTGCAAAAAGATTGCTTTAGTGCGAAATGACAGAATAATGTCACACAGAGAGAATTACGTTAAGATGGAGGCTTGGTGCTCAACGTTTCTCTTCTGCTTCTTTGTTTCAGTCGCAGCTCACCCCAGCATCACTTTCTCTCCGAGTCCTTACATTCATAAGTAATGATTCAGTCACTATTGTGTTCTCACTGAAAGCCTAACGCAAGGAATATTTTTCTGGGGAGTGAGCCTAGCAAGAGAGTGGAGCACATTGTTGGGGATCATGCCACACACATCTCAAGATAATCCTGGAAAGGGGAAAACTGGAGATGATTAGAAAAACCTGCCTGTGCTTCTATAGGCTCAAAACAGTCATGCAGTATCTAAAGCACGAATGCCATCATCCGTCTATTTTTAAATCTGTCTTGAATTTAAATATCCATCAAGTTACTAAATGTAAATCATTTTCTGCATTCAAATAAGTCCTTGAAGCAGTTTTCATAAACCTGAGTATATCTTTGCAGGTCAGATAGCAAATCATTTCTAAAAGATAAATTACAAGAAACTAAACATCGGTTTTAACCCCTCGTACATCTTTAATTCTGGATGAAAAAGATACAGATTTATTTGGCGCTTTTGGCCAGTGCTGTTGCCAGAGATAAGACAGAATCTCTTTCTGCTCACGCCCTGCTATTTGCCAAATTACTTGAAGTCAATAGGCAGGATTTCACATCCTCCGCGCTCTCCTTCCTGAGATGGGTAGGAGATGAAAGCCTTAGAGATGACAGGAAAAATAAAGCTAACTGTGTTGCGCCACAACTCCCCTTTCTCTCTGGCGCCCTAAACGTTTCATTTATTCAAGCTCAGAGCAAAACCTGGGACTCCTTGTTACAGATAACCGAATAGGACAGCCAAATGCATGTGACACACAAAATATGGGGTCACAGCTTTCTTTGCACCTCAGCACAGTCTCAAAAGACACAGTCATGCCCTGCTAATGACTTGTGCAAAGCCATTACAGAGGCAGAACATCCACATTCCTGTCTCAGTGTCCATTTTGTCAGGAATATAAAAGAAAAACAAGCGGCAAGCATTCAAAATGGGACCCGGACCAAAACTGTGTGTGTAAGACAGGGGCAGAAATGAGCGTTACATGTGGAAAAGCAGCTTATGCAAATGATGTTTAGTAATAACACCATTCAAGTAGCATTAGAAGGAGAGAGAAAATGAATGCCGCTAATTGCAAAAGAGCGAGCAGCCGGGCAAATGGGTAGGTGGGTTCAAATGCTGCCTCTCAGAAACTAGGCTGGGTGCTGGGGAACAGGAAGAGAAGGCGTGATAACAAAATACATTGTAGATGTGTTTCTATCTCTCAAAGCTGATACAAAAAAAAACATTAAATGGAAATGTGTTCATATTACTGAGTAGGTGGAAATTCAGTTAGGATTCTGAGATTTACTGTAATGCTAAGTTTAACTGCAGGGGAGTTTAATGAAAGACACACCATGTTATATATTTCTCAGAGATACAGTGCGTTCTGTCAGCTCACAGATTAAAAAATCTAGTTTACGAACCATTCGTTTTTAGCAGTTTATTTAATAGAAGTGTTGAGTTTCAACTTCACTTATGTGAGTGTTTGACTGCAACAAAAACGTCTTTTGCTGCTTTTTTGGAAGAAATCAGCGCGTTTTGAGTGTTTAATCTATCTTCAAAAGGCTAGAGCTGTAATTTACAAATGTAAAAAAAGAGTAAATAAATGTTTTACCTGCAGCTGAATCAGCTGTATTTGACACTGCAGACATAGTACGCATTAAGTACGCAGAGAGCTTTTTCTTAGTCTTATTGAGTACACTCTCGACGTCCAATTGTGATCACTGTGCCAAATGTGTGATGCAAGGTACATTTTACTCCTATCAAGTGTCTTTGTGTTATGTAATTGGTTTTACAATTAGTTGCAAATACATTTATTTTCTAAGGAGGTTCCAAAAGAACAACAAAGGGGTACTTTTTTGGGGCCTGGATTTGTTATTCATATAGTAAAACAAAGATTGTGGTGACGAGATGAATGATCTCAACAAACAAAATGTATAAATGGAAAAACTGCAGGCACTGTTCACAGCTACCTAACAGGAACATGCTGCTGGTGGATCTGTAATAATAAGGCAGCACCCTCCTGGGAGCAATGTATTGTTCTCTGTGGTTTATTAACAGGCAGTCTGTGGCCATGTTACAGTACCATGTGCACTCTATGTAGCACACTCTGTTCTCTCCGGTTATTTACCATGCTGACCATGTTAGTACTTCATCTGTTTGATATTAATTGGGGAAGAATCAATCAGGTTTCGTCCATTTCTGTCCAGTCTAGAAAAAAATGCAGCTTTGGTTGGCGTGTTAATCTGCAGTAAGACAGCGAACAGATAAACTGCAATGGAAGCAAACAAAATCAGCAAATGTTAGCTCTGAGAACAGCGTAAAACCTTTTTAAGGAAAATGCAAATGTTACAGCTCAAGCCAAGATGCAGGCATGGGAGGATATATATTTGTTCTCCTCTGCCTAAGAAGCTCTTAAGCCTCTTAAAAGTCCTCCTCCCTACTCCTAATAGTGGTTCACCTTAGGAGCTCTCTTACTGGCTAAGGTGCTTTGTGAAAAATGGTTATATGGAATTTAGTCTTGACAGTGAGTGTACATTCTTAGAAAATGTCAGAATTGTGTCACTTGGAGTACTCTATGCACCAGGAAGCTTTACAGTATGAATACGCCCCATTAAGCTTGATGGGAATAAACGCCACTCTACAAGTCTTGTGGCTGTACTCTCAAGATGATAACACTGTTTTAAGGATAACCTGGAATAGAGACTTTATTTTAGTTTCCTATATTCTGTTCATATTATGTATTATATTCACCTGTAGCTGCTGCTTGCTCTTTGAGGACATTCAAATGATTCCTCCCTACAGTGAGAATTATTTCTGTCATAAACGTGTTCGGTTAAAGCTGAACCAACTTCAGAGAGGCTTTGAGAAAATGATTTGGAGTCATGTTGTGCTTACTCATTTCGGCAAGGTCTGTTTGTCATGCCTCTGCCATTTGCTGAATTATGTCTTTGATAGTTTAAAAAAGGTAGAGCAACACTTTATACAATAAAAAAAAGGCTTTATGAAAAAACATCAACTCCCAGAGGCTCCTCTATCAGATGACATCTCCATTAGCCTGGTAATGAGGCTTTTATGAAATGTGTATTATGCAACAAGTCCTCCAAAGTAGACAAGACAATACGTCACAATGTGGCTTTAAATGAGTTTGGTTTGTAACTACAAGTGGCACCTTTCACATTACGTTTAGTAATATTTATCTCAACTATTGAGTAGTGCAGCTTTAAAGGAAATGTCAACATAGCTGAACTATCTTTCAACATAGCTGAACTATCTTTTCATACCAGACTGCTCCTTTGAGGTGTCACACTACGTCTACTGTACCTTTTTTCCCTGAAAAACAAGGGTCCAAGATCAGGGATGATAACATAACACAATCTACAGCCAGCCATGCTTATCCTTCTCATGTCCTCTGTGTTTGCCTTTGTCTTTCATTACATATATTTTCTACTTCTCTCATGGTGGCTAATAATCTAAAATCTGCTCCTATCTATCATCCTCCAACCTATTGTAGAACTGATAGACTCTCCTAATCACTTCCAGTGCAAGTGCAAAAACGATTTAGTTTTAATGAGGCTTTATAAATGGATTTTCTGTGCTTCTCGCTTTATTATGGATATGTGACTCATCTAATACAATCTACTTAATGTAATGTCCTTTAACAAAACAAAACGACGGACATCATGTCTTCTTGATTGGAATGAAGTGGATCACCTATGTCGGGTGTCTCTATTTGTGTGCCAGAGTGTATGCAAGGGATAAATGTTGTCTCTTGTGCGTGTGTGTACATGTTGTAGATTATTGGAGGCAGCTGATAGGCAAAATCATGATGGACATCACAGAGAGAGAAAGACGAGAGCCCTGTTGACTGACAATAGCCGAGCAGAGTGGATGTAAAGTGTTGAAGTGATGCAGAGTAGAGTCTGCAGGTCGGGGATAAAGTGGGTCGAGCACACTGCCACACCTGGCCCTCATCTGAAGAGCAGGTTAGCCGAGCAGCTGAAACAAAAGCCCTCACGTCCAGAACTCTGCATGTCTATTTGTATTGTGCCTCTGTGGAGTTTTATGATCATCTCCACATATGAGATCCACAACATTGCCTGCTCTTGGAGTTTCCCAAATATTTGTTATGTCTTGTATGTCATTTCTTAAGCGGTTTAGGCAAGGCAAGGCAAGGCAATTGTATTTATATAGAATAAAATGTAGTTTGTTTGTGTAGAGTGCTATAAAATGGTGAGATGTAAAAGGTCAAGGAGACGTATAAACCAATAACTGTCTCACCGTCTCACTGATGTTGATGAAACCTGCTGGCTTACAAATTATACTGACCACCCTAAGGCAGTGCAATGATACAAACAACAATATCTTCAATGTTGTATTGTTAACTCTGTATGTTAACTGTGATGAGGGGTGATGCCTTTTGTTTTGATGATTTGACATTTTAATTATTAATCTGATTGGCCTGATGGGGATGCTGTAATAGAATATATAAATAGAAAACAAAGCTTTAAAAGGCAAGACTCCAACAGTGCTAGTCTGATTAAGGAGATACTTGGACCTATGATGGGGCCTGTCTCATTATGCTTCCTCTGGCAGGATTATAGCCATGTTTTGGCTACTGGTTCACCACTATAAGTGACCCCTTAAACAAACACAAGATCAATTGGTGCCTTGATGCATATTAGATATATTTAAAATACATTTGCAGTAATAAAAGAGAGCATGAAAAGAAGAAGATGTTCAATGAAAGAACAACAGAGTGGCCTGTGTGTCACTTTGTTTCATTCACTCTTTGTCTTTGTGAATCTTACATCCCTACAACTCTCTGTAGCTCTCTGTGTACACACACACACACACACACACACACACACACACACACACACACACACACACACACACACACACACACACACACACACACACACACACACACACACACACACACACGCACACACACACACACACACACACACACATACACACACACACACACACACACACACACACACACACACACACACACACTTCATAAAAGAGGCTTATTTAGAGGTGAAAGCATGAATTAAGAAAAGAAAACCCCTTTGATGAGATAATATGCGTCTGACAGCTTCATTCAGTTGATCACTACATGCCGGGAAACACACACATGGCTTAGCATCTGTGTTGGCCCAGACTTCCTCTCTGTCATTTTTACACACTCTGTCTATCTCCTTCTCTCTTTCCCTCTCTTTCTTTTACCTCTCATCTTTCTTTCCTCTCTCCCTGACCCAGAAGCGTTTCTTACGCCCATGGAGACTTCCACAAAAGCTAAAAAAAGACCCACTTTACCGTCTCCTATGGAGGAAAAAAGCTAAAGGAGAGATATGGAAATGAATGTAACCCTAGAGTGTCATTATAATGGATAATTTAAAAGGCATGTTCTCCAACTGGAAAGAAAGAGTGGTTTCCCCTGCCAAGATCTAAATATGCATGTACAGTATGCATTGAATATAACACATACAACATAAACAGAGGCTGGTAAGAGACACACTTTTCTTCTCTATATTTCTACCACTGGGATTTATTACAGGAAATAGGATAGGCTTCCTCCTCAAGGATAATGGCAATGAAAAGAAACAAATCCTTCAGCGCCTGCCAATAGAGGAGTGTTCCTTTGACTGTGTGTAAGTTCATACAAGTACATGCAACAAGGTGTACTAATTGACATCTATTAGATGCTGTAGCTACTGTATTCAACCAGGCCATTTTGAGGTTGTCTGCAGTTTTCCTACTGTCAACAGATTCCATGAAAAGACCCAAACCAATACAGCGTTAAACCATATCTCAATGTGACATCTTTATACTGCCTGTGGCTCTCAGCCTGAAGCATTGAAAGAAAAAAATAGTAAAAATCGGGTAAATAAATTAGCATGAGTGAAAAACAGCCCATTTGTTGGGGAACAATTTTTTTGTGCAAATTATTACACATTTAGTGCTACAGTGAGTATGTACAGTTCAATCTTATTTAAACATCAATGGTAAATACATCTTAATATTGTAATCTTAAAATCTTTTAAGATTAGGCATGGTCAATATATTCTGAAAATTGTAAATTTCAAAAAGGGCCTTCATGACTAAATTACCTTTTGCTTTTATGAAGAAATGTAGAGGTACAAAACAATCGACTACTATGCGCCAAAATCTGAGGGAACATATGACAGAAGCTACTATTCAGTATATTGTCTCGGATATTTCTCCTGTTTGAAGATGATGGCTGGAATCCTGAGCTGCACTCATGCAGTGCTTATCTCCAACAAATACTGCTTAGCTCGGCTACAAGTCTCAGTCATCCTTAGCTGTCTTATTAATGTAGTCCTCTTGTGACAAGCAGCTGACAAGTGCCCTACAACAGACCAACGCCAAAAAACCTCGCCCCTCTCTGAAATGATGGGGGAGAGGTTTCGCATGAATGAACTGAAAGGAGCATCAAAGTTGTTGAATTTTACTCACAAGTGTGCATGGCCTTGAGTACTATTTAATGGTGTAATGTGCCGCTGTATAAGTGTGTGAGAAGGCTCTGTTTGCCCTTTTGAAATGACTCAGATGACTCAAATGACTACAGCCACTGTCACTCAACACTGTCAAAAAGAAAATCAAGAAAGAGGTGAAAATAATGAGTGAATATCCAAAGAGGAGGTTTCATCATAAAAAAAAAAGAGTTTGACAATTCGGTTGATTCTTGATGTCCTCACGTGCACGAGTAGCTGTTTTGCTCTCTTATGCTTTAATCATTGGCATTGCCTTTAAAAAGCAAAAGAGGGTCGCCCAACATGTAGAGAATAGACTAGACGCATTGTTTCCCTCTCTAGTTTTGTGTCTGTGACAGAAATACCAATTATTCATCGCTGGAGAACATTTCTATTCAGTGCTATAGGAATGTGATCTAATACGTCTCTGTTGCCTTGGTGACATGCACATCAGGAAGACAACACAGCATCTCGCAGCCTTCCAGCCTGTTAACCGATTTCTTGCCATCCGCAGAGATGCTGTCAACTGTGAATCAAAAGGTACGATAGAAAACAACACATCCATACCTGCCGAGGAGGAGGAACTCCCCGGACACCCCCAGCCTCCTCATGGCCATCAGGAGACCTCGGACAGTCATGCCCTCACAGAAGCACACCACCACACGAGCTTTGGGCAGACGTTCCCGTAGTTTCCTCAAAAGGCGATCAAAGTGCTTCTCCCCCGCGTTACTGTAGATCTTGTCCGAGTGGGCAATGCACAAGCCTTCCAGAGAGGCCAGCTCCTTGAAGGCCTCCATGCCACTCTCCCCATAGTTTCCTATTGGTGAGGAAGAAAATGGATCGTTACTAAACAGGGAGGATTCAGACGGAAACCATTCTGTCCTTATCCTGATCTTCCTCGTAAAATGTATTTTCATTGTATCCACATTGTGAATATGGTGTGAATACACTGGTTATGGCACTGACAAGTTGCCTCATTGTAATTGAAAAAAAAATGTTTTAGTGTCAACCATAACATGCCTTCATAACTAAATGCTTTCAACTTTCTAATTACTTCACTGTTACAGTAACAGTGACATTAAAACAACCACCCCTCTCCCCCGGCCCCCCCAGCAGTTGCTTTTATTGCGTCAAATTCAGATCCTCTCGTAATGAGTGTCGGAGAGTTTCCTGGCTCCTGATTGCAATCAAAGCCAAAAGGGGTGAAGATGGCTATCCTTGTTTTAACTGCACAGCATCACAATCAAGAGCCCTGCAAAGCTGTTTTAGTACAAATCTTCTATTTCCATGCGGACTGCAGTGCTTGACTACTATGTCACAATCTGGATTGTTGATAAAGCCCACAGCTCTTTAGCATGAGAGCTGGATTAAACAGACAATCCAATCACTTGTGCATGCTTGAACATGTCTCTCTCTCTCTCTCTCTCTCTCTCTCTCTCTCTCTCTCTCTCTCTCTCTCTCTCTCTCTCTCTCTCTCTCTCTCTCTCTCTCTCTCTCTCTCTCTCTCTCTCTCTCTCTCTCTGTGTGTGTGTGTGTGTGTGTGTGTGTGTGTGTGTGTGTGTGTGTGTGTGTGTGTGTGTGTGTGTGTGTGTGTGTGTTGTCAAAAAGTAAATAAGTACCTCTATCCACAGAATTCTGAAAACATTTGAAATGCAATTGCCTTATTGAGAGTACAGGTTCCTTGGGGCGTCCATGCCGTGTCCCTTAATATGGGTGATGTAGACTGAATACTCCATCTGTTTGTGGCATGGCTCTTTATGGAGCAGTAAAAACGATAGATGAAATAGGCGTCACAGTAATGCATTTACTATGACCCACAACGGGCGCCTGTGTTGGTTTTCCAATAGTACTTTGAGGATATTTTGCCTCATTTCATTTTGTGACTGGTAAATGGGAATAATGGTATCCAATTATTTAACTTTTTCCATCTAGGCTGTGAGACAGGTAGGTGTGTGTGCATTAGTTGACAGCCCATTTGACAATGACTACCAAAACCCTGCTTTTTGTATTCCCACCAGACTGATGATAATCAGGAAAGGCAATTTATACAATTTCACAGCCCTAGCTGTTGCTAAGGGAACGCGCTGCATTTGTAACTTGTCTACAGTGGTGGAAGGAGAAAACTCATGAGCTTAAGCCAGTCGTGACCACTATTTTAGAGATGGAGCTAAACAAACAAGTGGGTTTACATATGACTCAGAGTCAGAGTAAGGTCTGCATCAAACAAATTAGAATGTGAAGTCTCAGTTAGAAACTAAGTTGCTCCAAACTCCTCTGTTTTCTCTTAGGAAATTGAAGCTAAAGTGTAAGGATTTGTATTTACAGTGTGTGCAATTAAAAGAACAAAAACACAATTTCAACTATAGCTTACACATTTGTTCTTTTGCAACATTTTTGGAAATGATTTTACTTTTATCCCTCACATTTGAGCAAATCATGTTGCTGGGTGCATGTTGAAGGTCAGACAGCTGACGCCACCTAGTTATGTGGTCAGGTACTACAGCGACCTCTCTTCATCTATCTGACAGCAACCTGTGTCAAAGCCCCTCACCATCAGATGACTATATTGGGACTTTCCAAAGATGTTCTTCACCCCCAGTGAGCTCCCCAGGGGGGATCCTGCAATATAGCCTGCAGTTGTGCTTTTGGTGCAAACTACTGACTGGGAAAAAGCTATGGACATAATTCACTTCACAGTAATTACTCTGTCTACCCAACCAGTTGTGAACCTCGCCCATTATAGTATGAAAAGCTATTATCGCAAGGGTTCGTGTTGAGATAAGACATTTATTTTAATTTCCATAAATCTGGTCAAATTTGAAACATTCCTGTCATTTTCATCCCTGCCTCGCCCTCCTGACTTAACCATCAAATTAATTTAACATTTCTAAAGGGACACCTAAATTGTTAATGCTCAAAAGGTTCAATCATGTTCTTTGATTTTAAAACTTGCCGCAAGTACAAATAACAGTCAAAAACCTCCAGCTTTGGTTCCACAATGCCAAAGCATGTGAAAAAATCCAAGGAGTAAGAGTTGGAGAATACCTTGAAAGATTGTATTGAAAGATAAAAGATGAGACCATCATTGTACTAAACATACACAATACTGTACTTACACGTTAAAGAATAAATGCAAACAAAGCTGCATGAGGGTGCATGATGGTGCATTAGATGCGTGGGAAGATGCTTGAAGCAATGTCCACACATCAAACCTCATCTCAAGACAACATAAACATGATGAAGATATACGCAGGGAGGCACATGTCTGTGTGGCTGCAACTACCTGCTCTGATAAGACTGACTGAGACAGAGACATGGAGAAAGTGTACATATAATTATCTCTCAAGTAAAACGTATGTTGGGGGGCAATGTATAAGTATCCTGAATATTTTCCAAATGATAGCATGATATATTAAAACAAATATAGGTTTCTCTCTAAAACGCTATGCTAATAGTTGAGCACATTGAAGAGATGGTAGGATACATTTCTACAAGAACAACAACAATAGTGATTTGACTGTAAGAGAGGTCAGTGATAAGAGTCTCACCCTCAGTGTGCACTGCAGACACATAGGTCCAGTTGTATCGCTTGACAATGTCCAGCATGGCCCGAGCCTGCAGAGTGTCCGAGGGCACGACCCTCAGGAAGTACTTGAACAGGGTCTTGTCGCTCAAATCGATGCTGGTGGCAGAGTATGCGATCTGCGGGATGTTAAAGAGCTGCAGGAGGTTCTGCACCTGAATGGCCACAGAGCTGGATCCGGGTCCGATCACTCCAGCGATGGGCTTCTTGGTGGGTGGAGGCTGGTGGGACGGGGTGCCGTCAATGCACCATTTTGACCCGTCCTTGTCATCCCGGATAGAGATGAGGGAGTCACGGATGAACTCGATGCTCTGCTCCAGGGCCACAGAGGAGTGCCAGCAGGAGTCGCGGATCTCGCAGCCCAGGCTGATGTTTGGGAGGAGGTGTGGGTCCGCGTTGATCCGGTCCAACGTGTGGAACATGGCCTCCACCCTTTGGATGCCATACTGCTCGCGGACGTCCCCGCACTTCCGCTCAGCTACTTTCTCCGCAGACGGCTGGTGGTGGACGGAAAAGAGCGCGCCGATGATCACGTCTCCATCCATACGAGCCACGGAGCGGACAACCGCACGGGGGACCGCCGCCCGCTCATAGATGCTGCTGTGGGAGACCACGAAGGCGCGGAAGAAAAACGTGGGGAGAAACAGAAGAGCGAGGAGACCCATCTTTACGCGTGCCATATTGTGCCACATCGCGTGATCCGTGCCAACTGTGCAGGCATACTATCTGCTGTCTGACAATACATCCACGTTTATCCAAGAGACCATGACTTGTGAGCACGACACCCGGGGCATATCCACGCGCACCTGCAGAGAGAGAAGACAAACTGATGTGTAATGTAAGCTTGGAGAAAACCAGGCCAGATTTGTTAGACTGTGGGAAGAGTTGACTAAGCACGCATGCTCCTTTCCATCTACGCCCTGATTTACATTCCTACAGCTGACAACAGTCGTCATGCCTCTCCCATCAGCTCACATCGAGGTGCCTTTGAGCAAGGGATTTAACTCACACCCACCTGATCAGCGAGCATTATGGGCTGAACAGGAATGCAGTCCACTGGGAAATGACCAACTGTGCAGGTGGTTAGCTCTGTGAGGAGCAGCGAGGTACTTTACAATGTCTCAAACAATCGATTATTTACACTTTGCACCGGGAGAGGCTGAGGGTGCTGTGCTCACTGTCCATTGAGAAAAATCATGGAGACAGATTTCAGAACCGTGGACAGCGCGCTTTCCAAACACATTACAAGGACGTCTTTGGGACTGTTGCCCAGGTTCGTCATCCTCACAGACATCCCTCCCAATTTGACTCAGCTAGTGTCTATAAATAAATACAATAAATATATAAATAAAGCCAAGAAACTACATGTTTTCATAGCCACCACCTATTTCAATTCTACATGAGAATGAATAAAAGACAGCCAAGGTTGTTTTTATTTTCAAACGCACCTTACATTATTCGTTTCTACCGTGCAATCTAAAGCAGCCTTCATTGATGATGATAATACTACAATAATAATGATAATAAACGAATGATAATAAAGCAGGGAGAAGCTCAAGATAATAGTATGTTCCCAAATGCCTCGATGAACCTATAATCTGTTTATCTTTTTCCATTCTTCTATTTACATCTTAGTTTAAGCTGCTTTTTCAGTGTCTGTTACATCAAAACTTACCTGAATCCTGGAGACATGCCTTCGTCCGTCTTCTGTAGCGCGTGGTCCTCGGCTGTATCACTTGATTCCCTCTGTCTCTCTCTCCCTCTCCCTCTCCCTCTCTCGGTCTCTCTCTCTCTCAACTTGAACGTGTTAACCATCGCCTTTTCAGTATTTGCTTCCAATGCTTGCACGTCTTGCATTAGAACATGTCTAATTCTTATTCATATTAAGACATGCATTAAGACAGGTAATGTTTTATCAGAGCTAAAATTACTGCAAAAACCTGGAACTATGCTGCCAGGTATAATACATTACATCAGTGGAGCAACTGCGGTGCTATGCAAGATAGTTGGATACTGAATTATTGCCATTACTAGCAATATGATTACCTCTTGCATGGTATTTTACAAGCAAGTTTAGAAATGTTCGTGGTACAGATATAGCCTGTTAAACAACATCAGTACTGTCATCTCTTCAGCACTATTATAAAAATGTGGTTAGCTGCATAACTGCTATACAGCATGATTGTATCCCGTTAATGCTGTCCCATCATAAATAGCTGCTTAAATTAATAATTGAATGTATCTATAATTCTGGTATTTTGAGAAGGACAGAGATATCGGGTCTCTCTCTCAGGCGTTGGCCACCAATTCATTATATGACAGCTGAGCTCTTGAGTGTATGTATTGGGTGTTCATACGGTTTTAAACTGTCAAACACTTACAACACGCAGACATGGCGACATGCACCCCTGTCTCTCGTAATAAATATATGATATGTTCACTATTTGAGTTTACCTGACTTCCACAATGGATGTTTTCGGCACCATGGACAGCAGTCAGTTACAGTTTGCATTGTGCCATCTAGCGTTTGAATGGAGGTCATTGATGGCATTTAAGCAGGCCTAAACAGACTTAGACATGAGACAAACACCTATTTCATTGAAAAATAAATGACTTTAAGTAGATATTTTGAGTGGGCTATCTCACTGATTGCTTGCCCAAGTGCAGGAGTTTACCACCACTGTACCAGTTGTAAATTGAAGTTCTGAAACTAATCAGCCCATCAGTGATGAAGACTGGATGAGTCCAGGCAAAGACACGACTCACTCCTGGGGGGCATGCAGTTCACTCGTGACTCATGCCAGGCGGTACAAATAAACGTATAAAAGAGTCGCAATGACACTGCCACTGCTGGTGCTCGGTGGCTTCAGGAGGCCGCATCTGATATTGAACCTGAATAAAAGTGACATGTTTGGGAAGGAGAGACTACTTGGATACTGCAGCCACACTTTAGGGCAAAGGGCGACAGCGGTACTCGGTTTATTCTAGGACTGCTGTCTGCGTGGGTTGACTGCAAGTGCGCGTTGACTCAAGCTGTAATATAATTGTTGATGATGTTGGCTAGTATTGTTCAGGAGAGAATGTTTGGAACAACATTTTGTAGAAGTCTATTTTAGTCTATTGCTTGCCGTAATCCTGGTGCAGGCTAGTATCGATCAGTCAAAGACCTTTTAGTTGTCTGTTATCGTACTTTCAATGCTGGCCTTAACATTAGGATTCAAGTATCAGATTGTTTTATAGTTGCCTGGCAACTTTAAAAAGGCCATTTATTAAATGAAGCAAACATACTATATATGAACCAGTAAAACAATAATGTCAATAACACAATTATTTGTCTTGTGGGAAATCAAATATGCAAATATCACATTAAAAACTGTCTGCAAATTCTGTCATAATGCAAAATCCACATTTAGTCAGGTTTAATCTAATACAGCTAAAGTTGTTGTAAAATGTATGTCGACAACTGCTTATTAGCTTAATGTATAAAGAGTTGTATGACAAATCTTTGTGAATTCAGTGTTCATTTTATTTTTAAATTATGTAAATGGTGATGGTCCCACTGACTGCATGGGCTTGTTTCAACACCTCATGACAAGTGTGTTCAGTATTACTAAGCACTGTCCTGCTGATGTGTCCATGAGTCAGCCCTCCCAGCTTCAGGGGGGCTGCTTTGTATGTGACCCCGACCTCCAAAAGTGGCATGTCCCTCAGTTAACTGCAGAAGTCCAACCACTACCAGCCAGGAGGCCGTTTAGCAACAATAAGAGGACACTGCCCTCATTCTGGTTGTTACTGGTTACTGCATGTTGGTTGTTTTTCAATAAAGAAAGAAAGACGTTTAATAATCAAGTTTATTTAATACAACTTTTGAGTTTTATTTATATAAATAAGTATACCATTAAACATTTAATCCAGTGTTTGTTAAATATTTTTTAAACAGGATTAAGTAGACCAAGTCGAAATGAACAGCTCAAAGAAATGTAATTCAGATTTGTATAACTCATTTAAATTAAAAGCACTTGTTTTAACTGTTTGGTGAAGATACAATTGTTATAGGAAGCAGAGGATAAGTTCAGTGTAACGTTTAGCTGAATTATTAGATTTGATTGGTGGATAGGTTTAATTTATTGACACATGCACAACGTTTTATTGACAACTCATACCTTCCAGATTTTACATTATTGTATTTGTATTAGACGGTTCGGTCTGTCTATCTATATAATACAAATCTGATTTAACATTATTGTATTTTTTTTTATTACAAAGTGGTTCGGTGTATATCTATATAACACAATTCTGTTCTTTTTTCTCTCTTACCTTTTTTCTCGACCTTCTATAATGTCGATATGAGCCATCAGGCCTTTTAATGATACTGTAAATGGTTCAACATCTTGGTCAATAAAGTTTTGAACAGGAAAAAAAGGGGCTGGATGACAAGGACTGTAGTTAATAGCTGTCATTAGCATTTTCTGAAAAGAGACAACTACAGCAACAGCTAGTAGTATTTATATAACAACAATAAACATCTCAGAATATTTTTTTTTACCAACGCAACGATAAGGTGAGAAACTACTCGCATGCTAACATTAGCTCGCTGTTAGCTTGTCGTGAACTTCCGAGCTGTTGTTAGCCAACATTAGCCGGCTAGGATAGCTAGCTTGCCATTGTTTTCAAAACAAGTTGGTTTAACAGCGACATAAATGTTGACAACAGGTACGGTGGCATACAAAACTATTGTTAACTGTTTATAAAGCTTATCTTGTCATCGTCGGTTCCTTTAATACAGTGCTGATTGTGGTAAGTAAACTTAAAGGTCTAACTGTGAAGCTAGTTGCAATCGACTTATTGTGTCTACCTCGGTTGCCATCTGTATTATGCGCTCTGTTTTTGCTACTTGTTAAGTTAACCTGATTTAACCTTTACAACTAAACAGAATGGTTGCATGCTACATTTCGCAACAATTCAGGATTTAGTTATGACAAGAATGTATGCGTTTTATGGCTCAGTGACTACTTAACGTTAGATGATGTATTTAGGCAATGTCCATGCATGCAAGCTGCATTCGTAAACTGACCGATTCGTAAAAGTGACAGAATATAAATTCCCTTAATATATTGCTGATAAAATGGTTATGGAAACAGAATACAGTTTCTGTGTTATTTCAGCAGATGTGCATCTCAGTTGCAGAAGTGTACATGTTTCAGTAGTCTCTGCACAATTATCAAAATACAATTGCAACCATGTTAGATGTAATGAAATAAATGGTCAATAAACGTCCTTTATGTCTGTTCGAGATATTCAGCATTAATTGCACTGTAATACTTATCTTTATCATTCATTATTTTCACACTATGAACTCATCAAGCTTTGCCCTTTTATACTAATGATAGGAAATCCCACAAGCACTCTGTACACAATCAGATATCAATTATAAATGTTTTGATTGGACAAAACCTTAAGATTTCTTTTTTATGTTTCTTCCTATTTGTTCCAAATGAATATTGTAAGCTCAGATCTCAGCAAGCACTGTGACTGACATCTGGTGGTCTGAAGGAAATATAGCAGCCATTTACAAGTGGGCTAAAATCCCTGGTACTACACCAAACCTTATATGTGCAACACAAGTTTTAAAACACTACTATCACAAAGTCATCATGCAACAGAAGATCGGACACAACAAATTGAAACCGGGCTCTCTGTTTTTGTCGTCTTATCCCATCTCTTATATACTGACTATTTGCTCTTGTTGCTTATTTGGCAGGACAGTGGATTTTCTCACACTCAGAATCTTCCACCCCTTGAGTCTGAAGATGGAGGAAGATCATGTTCACTGTATGTCCTGCTTCAATCAGAGATGCAACTTCAGAACTCAACCCGACATTTCTTGTGATATTATGACCTGTCCTTTAGTGTGTGGGGCAGTATTTCACTCCTGCAAAGTTGATGAGCACCACCTTATGTGCCCACTGATGAGGGTCCCCTGCCTAAACAGAGACTATGGCTGCCCCGCCAACCTGGTGCGTAACCAAATGTATGCTCACCTCGATGTGTGTCCAGCTGGAGTGGTGTGCTGCACTATGGAGTGGAACAGATGGCCCGTTAGCTGCCTGGACTACACTTCCTATGAAAGCCTGAGCCGTGGAGTGGAGGAGGTGGAGCAGCTAGACATGGCACTTGCTCTTCAGGACCAGCGTACACTACTCGAGTCCCTCAAAGTGATTGCCATGTCACCCACTGCAGAAGGAGAGCCATTTCTCCCTGTTGGTAAGGAAAACAGGGAAACAGGCTCATCTTCGCCTACATCCGCCCCTGAGGCCTCCACCGTTATCGATACAGCTTCACACTCATCATCCTCACACCAGCCACAACCTCCCCCGTCAGTTTTGGCAAAGGAGAGAATTGCCAGTGGAATTAATGGCTTGAATGAGGAGCATTTCGGTAAACTCTACGAGGCCACAGTGGAGACAGCAAGAAGCTTAGCTGCTGCTTTGGACTTTGTTAGCAATGCCAACTCTGTTGACAGCAGCACAGAGTGTGTGAACAGTGCAGCTGCTACTCCGATGAGTACATTGAGCGACAATGGAGACCCTAAGAATGAACTAGAAATCAAAACACCAGTAGCCGCTGATGGTTTAAATAAAAAAGACATGGAGGTGCAAAGTGTCTGTTCTAGCTGTTTGATAGGAAATGGGGCTCTCAATGGAACAGATCCAATGATTTTAAAACCTGCAAATGGACGACTGTCGGGAGCAATGGAGGCCTTTCCTGTTGAGGTTCAAGATGACATGAACGCTGGGGTTTCTCAGGAGCCCGTCACCCCTCAGATGGCATCTCCGGTGCATGTCCGACAGGGAGTGGCACCGAGCGCTGGTCATGTGTTGCTTGAAGACAGGGGGCTAGCTCTTTTAGAAAACCATGGGCATGATCGTAAATTTCACAACTACAATTTTTTTAGGGGCCAAGGCCAATGTTCATTACCTAATGGACGGAAAGGTTACTTCCCAGACAGGTCACTGTATAGATTGCGACCGAAAATGGAGGACAAGGCAGTAGATACCTCAGATTTGGAGCAGGATGAAGACCCCATGGGTCTGGGAGAAATCGATCTGATCACAGCAGCACTGTTCTTTTGTTTAGAGGAGTCCAGAGAGTGTAGAAGGATCTCTGACAAAGTCTATGTTGATGGCTACCGTGTTGACTTTGGCACACAGACTTTCACTTTCCCTGCAGCCATCTTGGTTACCAACACTAGAGTGGGGGACATAGCTTCTGCATCTGCCTGTGACCATGCGGCCCCCCAGCTTTCCTACCCCAGCCCTTTCCGCACTCTCCGCCTCTGCCTTGTCTTGGAAGCTCTGGAGGTCGAGGCAGTCCCACATAACCGCTACCTCCCTCCTAACCCTCGCTACCAGCATATGTTCCCTTTCGTCTGTGGTCAGTCATTGCGCAGGGACCAGTTTTCTTCCCATTTCATAAATGTCCATGGTGACATTCACGCTGGTCTCAATGGTTGGATGGAGCACCGCTGCCCGCTGGCATACTATGGCTGCACATTCTCTCAGCGAAGGTTTTACCCATCCACCCAGGGGGCCAAAGTGGTTCATGACAGGCACCTCAGGTCCTTTGGGGTTCAGCCTTGCCCAGGGGCACAACTTCCTGTTGATTTCCAGTCGGACCAACTTAGTGGGCTTCCCATTGAGATATTGTGGCATATAGCTGGGTTCCTGGACAGTTTCAGCCTGTGCCAGCTGTCTCTGGTGTCACGGACTATGAGGGAGGTGTGTGCCAGCCTCCTCCAGATAAGAGGCATAGTGGAGCTGCAGTGGGAGCGAAGACGTTGCCCTGGTACCCCTGGCACTGTATCATGGCAAATCAAAAATAGAGTGAGTAGAAAACCTGTATTATAAAGTTACTGTATGTCAGTTATTTTTAATATTTCTTTTAATCTGTATCTGAAATCTGAGAAAAGTGCTTTTACAAAAGGAAACATTTCAAATAGCTGATGGAGCTCTACATTAAATGCTATAATAATGCTATAATATTATACATAGCCAACATAGCCTAAAGAATAATTACTTCAAATCAGTTTGAAATAGATAGATTTTTCTGGAGGGTGCCCCTAACATATATAATGTTTGTTTAGGATAACATTTAAAACATTTGTAAATCAATGTAAGCAGTAAGATAGAATAAGATAGTGGCATTTTGGATGCTGTAACAAAAGAAGGGAATGCAGCTTCACAAAATGATTAGTATGCATTGACCTCTTCATTCAGTAATCCTTTTTTATTTATTTATGCAGGTGTGGAGATTCAGCACTGCCTTCAGCCCGGTGTCATCATGGGGTTTCAATGATCTCCCCAGCATGTCGAACCATCTCAAGAAGTGTCACTTCAACACAGCAGAGCACAAGACGGAGCCCGTTCCCCTTCCTGCCATGTGCACTGCACGAGATGGACAGTCGCTGCGCCGCGTCCTGCGTCACATTAACACATGACTCGACGCGGCTCGCCTCTTGCTTCTGCACGGGAGTCACTGTGGGAATATGTGGATGTTGCAATAATAGATTTTCTGTCATTAAAACAAATAATTCTATCTGTAATTCACTTATGATGAAGCCTTAAAGAAATCACACCATACTTTTCACAATGAAGGTCTGTGTTTGTGGGTGTCCCTATGATGAGAAACAAATAGTTAGCATGGATTTGTGCTGAAAGTTCCACTTTATTCTGGTTAGATGAAAATATATATATATTTGAAGACAAATGTGCACAATAGATTGATATGATTCTGTAAGATATACTGTATAACTGTTTGCCTTTGAGTAGTAGCCATTGGAGAAAAGCAGATTGTTGGTTATGTTGCATTATCTGTGTTACAGAAGCTTTGCCAGCACTTTACACAAGATTTGTTAATCCTTTCTTTGTTGATGTGACCATAAATGTTCAGTCTTTCTGATCCCTATAGTGGTAAGTCAAAACAGATGGATATTAATGTGAGGACAGCCTGACAACACATGTGATTTACTACCATTTAATAAAGTCTTTATAGCCTTCTAAGTATTTGTTGAATTCTTCAAATCACTCCTTAGTTATTCAATACACAATTTCCTTGTTCTACCTTAGTAAAAAGAAAATATCTTAACCTACCTTTTTAAATATTTTTTTTCTCTGTAAAATGAAAATGTTATTGTCTTGCTTTATATGTGAACATCCAATTTTCCATTTGAAAACAAACTGAAATATTTAATATGATTAAGACATAGCATTGAACACATCCACATTTCTTCTTACAAACTGACATGCCGTCCAGTTTCAACACTGAATGGTGACATACCTGATCTCAGCTAGTTACATAAAGACATATTATCATCCCAAACATTGACAGTTTTGGTAATTGCATGTGTTATCAGCCAAATCTTATTACGTGGCTCACAGATTCTCTGAAAATATATTTCCATTATTCTGAAAAAAGCCTCAAACCAATGTAAATGTGGTAAAAACTATGAACATTATGAAGAATCAAACATGTGAACATTACATTTGAATAAAGCTTAACCCGTTAACTTTTCTATGTTGTTTTGGTGTGCGGCCATCCTTTTTATTAATCATTTCCAAGATATGGCATGTGTGTAGCTGCAGCCTCTGCTGGTCACTTCTGAATGAATTAAGATACCTTAAAAGTTACCTAAAGATACATTTATGAATGGCACTTATTCTAAATAGTGATAATAAGAGCAACTTAACTTCCTTACTGTGTTAATGTGTTTAAGACAGATTCTCACTCTGGGCCTCTTTGATGGACTGACCTTATAGAAAACAACTCACTCTGAGGTCTCAACACTCTTGATTAGGGAATGCTCAACACCTGTGATTTCCTTTCAAATAGCTCAATCACAGTCCTGCTACACCTGTGTGGTGGTTCAACTGAAAAGGTGGGTTACCTGTCTATGGGGCTTTATCAGTTCAACAAGAACACTCAATGATTGTGCATGTTAGATGCGGTCATATTTGAATGTTTTGGAGTGGAGAAAAGCTATACTGCATGTAATCATTGTTGTTTGTTATCCATTGTGTTTCAGTTGTTGTAGCTAGCCAGGCATTATGGCAGAGTACACTCTGAAAGTGACCACAGGAAGCATGCTGTATGCAGGCACATTTGATAACTTGTATGTTACCCTGATCGGTACTGAAAGGCAATCGGAGCGCACTCAGTTGACGAGTTTGGGATTGGATGATACAAATGGAAAGGTAATTTGTAAAACTAAATGAATTGTAATAGTCCATATCTTTTTTCTCTTAACATTATTAAGGAGTTCCAGCATTTTATTTAAATTCAGGACAAAAGTTAAGGGTGGAAACTGTTTGGGAGAAGCTTAATATATGCCCATATTGAATGCTGAATGCATCTTCCTTTACAACACCAGGTGGGAACGTTTGCTGTGACTACACTTTTTACGTTGGGATGTCTTCTCTTCCTAAAAATGGAGAAAGATCCTTTGGCAAAGGATTGGTTTTGCTCCACAATAGTGGTGACAACACCTGAGGGGGATGAAATGATTTTCCCCTGTCACCGTTGGCTTTCCAAGGGGGATATTGTGTTGTTGAGAGGGGGAAGAGGTTAGTGAAGTAATTCCCAAATTGTTAGAAGCTATATGTCATGTACATTTTAAGCACATTTAAGAATGTACATGTATTTCTTTGCAAACACACAGCTACAAAGGCTTTTGAAGATCTCCATCCTAAACTAGTAGACCAACGGAAAAAAGAATTGGTTCAACAAAAAATAAATTACAAGTGAGTCTTCAATCAACTTAATTTTGCAGTGTACCAAGGTGCACCTCAATGACTGTTGATTGGGATTTATATCTTTTTATTTCCTGTTTTACTCTGCAGATGGGCTGTGTATGCAGAAGGATTGCCATACATGGTGGACATCAAAGATGAGAATGCTCTTCCTGCAGAAAGTAGGTTGTCATTCTCAAGAGCCTTTGAACTCCAAAACACATTAAAAGAAATGTAAGTGCCCTAACGTACCTTATTTTGTAGACCAAGTGTCTAAAACAAATATCCAGTGCAATAACAAGTGATTTATCTTTTTCTCCTTCTCTTTTAACCAGATATGCTGAGTTCGAACTAAAAGGTCTGACAGATTTGAATCAGCAGTTTGAAAGCTTTGAGGCCTTAAAGATGGCCTCATTGGTTAAAAAGACACCAATGGCAGGTAGGATCTCAGTAAAGTGTTTCACTGCTCTGTTAAACACCTTTTATACTAATACATCATTTATGTCCCAGAGTATGTGTCGGAGCACTGGAAGGATGACGACTTTTTTGGATACCAGTTTCTCAATGGACTCAACCCCTTCATAATTCAACGTTGCTCAAAGCTGCCATCCAACTTCCCCTTAACAGAGGAAATGGTTCAACCTTTTTTGGCCATAGGAAGTTCTTTGAATGCAGAGATGAAGGTAAAGTGAATTTCTAGTGTATTTTATGTTTTTAGATGTGTTAAAGATTGTCCTCACTTGGCACTTATCTGTTTTTATAATTTTGTTTCCTACAGAAGGGCAATATATTCCTTAGTGATTACAAGATCATGGAAGGTCTTGCCACAAAAGTTATTGATGGTAAACCCACTGTGGTGACTCCTGCTCTCTGCCTGCTGTACCTAAATCCACAGAAGAAACTACTCCCCATTGCAATTCAGGTTTCTCATATCTCGTGATTGAATCTCAATTCAGTTTTTTGTTTTTTTAATACTTTCTGCAAAATAAAAAAATGTCCCCACCCTCAGCTCAGTCAGCAACCTTCAGAGGAGAACCCAATTTTCCTGCCTACCGACTCGGAGTCTGACTGGATGCTGGCCAAAATGTTTGTAAGGAGTGCAGATGCCCTCCATCACGTATTAGTCAGTCATTTTCTGAGGACTCATCTACTGCCAGAAGTGTTTACAATGGCGACACTTCGCAACCTCCCAAAGAATCACCCCCTGCACAAGGTGAGCCCTATTTATTATTTTGAGTGCAATATTGCAGGCCATATGAGATGTGTTTACTTTAATCAGCTCAATGATATTACAGTAGGTTCATTACTGTCACATATGTCTCCTTTCTTACAGCTGCTGACCCCCCATCACCGATTTACCATTCCTATAAACATACTTGCTCGTGAGACTCTTCTCAGCCCTGGTACATTATTTTCAAAGGTATGACTTTTTAATATATTTAAAATGGAAATCATACATTAACCATTTAAACAACATAGTCAATTCTATAACTGTTTAAATATCTTGATCAAATAGAAAAACAGTTAAAGCTTTTTTATTGTAATTGTACAAAAATACACCGAGATTCAGAGTGCAACCCTGTTCCAGTGTGCAATAACTAGACATACATAACATTTAAAAACACGGCAGTTAGTCAAAAAGATATTGTAGGAGCCAATTAACACTGTGGGTATAAAGGTAGGAACCAATGTTTGTGGTTAGAGGTTCCGCCGGAAGGCCATACAGTTTTTGACTACATGGAGAATAAACACGGGAATACAAACATTCATTGCCGTTTTTATATGTACAAAAGTGGTGGGGCACGAACAACTGAGGTGTGTGTGGATAGATAAGCTTCTGGTGCTTTTTTAAACACGTAAGCAAATGGCTGTAGGCTATCCATGGTTCCGATAGAGAGGGGGGGTATAAGAAAAACAGACACTCATCACCGAGGTCACAATATCAATCGATCCAGCAGAGCAATAGCCTATTCTTTCACACAGTGACGTCACGAGCTACCCACAATGCAACGCGCGCCATATATATATATATAAATAAATACGCCATTTTCCTGGAGGTGCAAATATCCTGGAGGTGCAAATATAAACAGCTAGCTAACGTAGCCAGGCAGAGCGCACTAGGTTTTTTTTCTGAATTAACGACCGAAGAAATCGCTGCATGTCTTCGGATTACATCTCTGGACTTGAGGGGTGTGCTCTAGGTCGTTACCAGCGTAAACTAGAGCTGTGTGGGTTGTCGGATTGCCCTTACAGACTGCCTGCAGATGTATGGAAAAACGACCCTCGAAAGTGGCCTTCGTCGATTTTGGCTGCATCTACGTCTAATTTCTGGAAACACCAGGTGAATACCCCACTTGTCACAATAATATTATCATTGCATATATGTGGTATTTTAGAGTTGACTAGATATTGATTAAGGCAATAGACTATGATATTCAGTACAGGAAGCTTAGCAACACCTAGACGGTGTACGGCTAAACCCTCGGCCTGCTTGCACCTCGCGTAAAATTGCGGATACCGGAAGTACGGTGTCGCCCTCGGCCCAATACCCGTGTGTGTGAAAGAATTGGCAAAACACAGAAGATCAACAAAAGATATGACTTAAATGAACTTACCAAAGCTGAAGTAGATGGTCAACTTCATTCATTTTCTTTCCATTTTAATCGCCATACACTCGTCTCCTCTTCACAAACAACTACTATTTTCGCGGCACACGTACTTGCAGCGAATCAGCTCTGAATTATGAGATGACGTTTGGTAGGCATGTCAGCACCGTGCCCCTATGGTGTTTACTCTTTTGCCGCACACATGGAATCGAAAAATACTCTGAGCATGCGCAGTGTAGTTTTTACAGCAACCATTCACTTTGATAGTGACAGTGAGAGAGAGAGGGGCTTGACCCACGTCGCTCAAAACGGCTCAATAGGCACACTGTAGACGCTAATTAGAAGAACACAGACTAAAACGGCAATGTACAGACAAATTGGAAGATTAAACATGATCTTAAAATATATTTGAAGATGTATTTTTTGTTTTGCATTTCTTTGGAATTATTATTTGAATTCTGCTGACACTTGGTGGGGGCTTTTCTGTGAGAAAATGAAGCAAATGAAATGGACACCAGTCAAAAGGAAATAAATGGCCTGTATTTAACTGGAAGCTTTGTATCAGACTTTTATTCACCTGGCAAACTTTGTGTGCGTCAATTACGCCAACATAGTGGATCCTCAGAGGCTTAAAGCGTTGGCTTAGCCTCTACAGATATGTTTGGGGTTTTGACGGTGAGAAATGTTATGTAGAGAAAATGAAATTTCACATTTGTGCATTTGAAATGTAGCCAGTATTTGTTGTTTCAGAGTTCACTTGATAAAGAGGGACAACTAGAACTAATGAGAAGGGGGCTCTCCAGAACGACCTACAGCTCCCTCTGCCTGCCGGAAAACATCGCAGCTAGAGGACTGGAGTCCATCCCCAACTTTCATTTCAGAGATGATGCACTGAGGCTGTGGAGCATCATCAACAGGTGACTTTCTGCTTGATAGCTGTCAACCCTGGTGTTTGAGGATCAATGCCATTATATGCCACATTAGACAAAATAGGGGGACACAAGTCTTAAGATTCTGGATTTTAAATTGGATATTGATGCAACAATCTCAAGATGTCACACTCCTGATACTGGTAAATGTTATTGTCCTCAGCTTCATCCAGTCAATGGTGGCATACTATTATCCATCTGACAGTGAAGTGTCTACAGATTCTGAGCTCCAGGAATGGATCAATGAGATATTTTATTATGGATTTCTGGGGAATTATGACTCAGGTATATATATTTGTTGTTGTATGCTCCTTTCGAAATGTTTACATGTGTATGTAAAAGCCTAAGGTCCTGCAGTAGTCCTTTTTTTGTTAGAGACAGATTGTAGAATATCATGTAGGCAAGTTTATTTATATAGCACCTTTCAACACAAGGCAATTCAAAATGCTTTACAAAAAACGATAGACATTAAGAAAATGTAATTTTAAATGTTAAAATCAGTAATTCAAAAGAAAAGATAATAAAAGAAACATTAAAAGAAAAAATACATGGATAAAAGTTACAGTGCAGTTTAAGATGTGAATAGTTCAATTAAAAGCAGCGGCAAAAAGAAAAGTCTTTAGTCTGGATTTAAAAGTAGTCAGAGTTGCTTTAGATAGATTGGCTTTAGATGCCAAGTCAACCCCCTCCCTTCACACTAAGTTTTAACTTGCCTTAAATGGATAATCCATCTTTCCAAAAGGCTTTATCTTGATTGGATGATGACATTTGCTGTAAAACAAATGTAAGGAACTTAAACAAAGCATCACATTCTGAAATAGACAGTAAGTAGAATGCATGTAAAAACAAAAGATGGTTATTACATTTTGAGATTTAAAAAAATATATACAAAAGTAGGATGAGATGCTCTGTGAGAAATGTGCAGTAGGTTTTTAACATAACATTCTTGACAGGATTTCCTTCAAGCCTTCAGACTGTGGAGGAACTTATCCAGGTTGTCACTACAGTGGTCTTCACGTCATCAGCTTCACATTCTGCAGGGAACCGTGGACAGGTAAATATTACATTTTTAGAAAAAAGTAGTAGAGTATAATCTATTTTTTTCAGGATTTGAATGTTCTTTTGGGTGATGAGGTCACCCTCAATTTGTACTGGCTATCATATAAATGTTTAAGTTCTTCAAATGTGACTATGCCGTGCATCCTATAGTTTGACGTCAGTGTTTTGATCTCTGTACAACTGCTTGTCCAACACTTCTTCCGAAGTCCCAATGTGTTGGTGCCATAATGACTGGTTTTGTGCATGTAATGCTCCTTGCCCTCAAACCATTGAAAACCAGATACAACAAAAAGGTAGAAAATCAGGCTGGAGGAGCTTGCATCTTAGTTCTTCTAGTTTAGTGATTGTTATCTCTCTTGTTGATCCCACAGCTCCATTAAAGTATGTACACAAAACATCATGGTTTGGGTTAATTCAAAAGTAGAATTTTTAGTTTTTTCGGGAAAGGGCCTTTTTTGCCTTCCGGTTCAAAGTTGTATGAAAAGACGGATAGCACCCATGTGTTTGTACATTTAATGTCAACGTGACTAACTTACACGTCTATACAAAGACATGCCTATGGGGGCAATCTGGGGTAAAGTATCCTCCCCAAGGAAACTTTGATGTGTTACTGAAGAGGCTGGGGATTAGACTACTGACCCTCTGATTAGGAGATATTGATTTCCCCTTGAGCTAAAGATGCTATACAGTACATTAAGTGGAGTCAAAGAGGACAAAACCACTAACAATAACCTAAAGTTCAATGATTTAGTGTTTGTTTTGTACAAAGTGTAAAAATACAATTGCAACATTTTACATTGATAGCTGGCTGGCTCAGTTGTGAGCAGTAACAGCTTACTTGGTAACATTATGGGTGAGATTAAAGTAATTCAACATTAATCTCTACCATAAAGAAATTAGGAGAACAAATGAGATTTATTAATGTCAAACCATAACTTTTTTATTTTAACCCTCAAGATTTATTTTTTTTAAAGTTTGACCATCTAGGTTGGATTCCCAATGGTCCACTTATCCTGAACAAAGCTCCTCAAACTACAAAGGAACAGTCAAGCATGGAGGACATCTTGGCATATCTGCCCAAAAAATCAAGCGCAATACTTGTAATGTCATATACATGGCTGTTCAGGGGGAATTTCAGTGATTTTGTGAGTATCCTGCGTTACATTAATCACAACCAGTAACTCTACCTTTTCAAAGATGTCCCATTCCCTTGCATAACATTTGGATTTTGTCCCCGCCAGGAGCCCCTCGGTACTTATCCTGAGCAACGCTTTGCTGAGCCTGCAGCCTTACAGATGATCGAAGATTTTCAAGCAGAGCTGTCCTCCCTCAGTGTGGCTATAACCAAGAGGAACTCAAAGCTTGAGCAGCCTTTTAATTATTTGAACCCAAAAGAAATTGAAAACAGTCCAGGAATTTAATCTTGGTATTTGACCAAGAAAATACTTTAAACTGTGGCTCAAATAAACAACCTGCCGTCGCTTTGTTGTCCAATGTACTGCCATCTTGATACTGTAATCTTATCATTAAAGTAAAGTTTCACATATTTATATTGTAGATTTTGTTTGCATCTCTTCACCAAACCATTCAACTGCAAGTATTCTAAAACCAAATGGTTAAAATTGTAAAGACAAACGGCAAATATCTTCATTAAGTAGGTTTTCCTGATATAAGGATTGAAGGAAAGTTGAGGCAGAGGTGTTTAGTAAAATGAGACTTTTACTCCATTGCTTTGTTACCCTATAGATTATGTTCAGCAACTTCCGATATCACCTTTAGTACAGTATAAGGCTACGTTTTTTTTATGGTCATCGAATACAATTATTAATCTAACAAAGACGTAACACTATCAAATTAGTTTTTTTTTTTTTAAAAGTCCGGTCAGAATGAGCAGAGGGAGGTTAGCAGAAACTGCAGCAGCATTTAGTGTGGCAAACAAAACTCCTCAACGCAAACAGTGCTGCATAAGAAACTTGTTTCACAAGCTGCATCTGTGCAGCAAGTTCAGTGTGAAATGTTGTCATGTGTGCCTTGGACTGCAGCTACCAGGATGCATGAGCAGGATGTATGCATGTTGACACGTAACTGTTGTCTCAGCATCACTCTCTGTACGGAGGCTCAGTCACTGGTACACTTTTATTTATAAAGCTATGTTGGGCAAACTCCCGTATTACATCTGTTCTCTGGTAAAGCAGAAAGTTGCAAGCAGCTATTGTCTGAGATCGCAGGATGTAGTCTTGTTAGATGTACCAAGGGTAAGGACCGTTTTAGGTAAGACAGCTTTTATGTGCGCCGCTCCACTTGCTTGGAACAACCTACAGTCCAAATTGAATTTGAGCAATTTTATTTCTCTGAATGTTTTTAAGGCACGTCTGCACGAGATGCTTTCTGACACTATGGGTGTTGGTAAATATGATGTTCTCTATTGTTTGTTTTTATGTTTCATGTGGAACTAAATTGATGCAGGTCTCCCTTGTAAAAGAGATCCGTGATCTCAAGGGACCTATCTGTCTAAATAAAGGTTTGAAATGAGCATTCTTGTTTTAGCTCACAGCAACAATATTTGGTAAAATGTACTTAAAATACAGCTTTAATGCAACATCAGTCAGTCTATGCCTTCAAAAGACTCATCCTTGTTAAAAAGTATTGTCCCACTCTGCAGCTTCCCTGTCATTCAATGCCTTCAAGGTTTCGATACAGTTACAAAGAGGTGGTGCTTGTTTTATAATCTGAACCTTTTTTTTTACATTTGTTTTACACTTTAAAAATACCGAAGCGGGTGGATGGGTTTTTATTTATTGAAGATGAACATATTCAGGGTGTGCTTGCTAATATTTGTTGCTAGGTTGTTTTGAATTGAATAGGTTACCCTCTTTGAACTAACTTGCTGATCCCTTCCAATACTCTCAAACTAAATGCTTCCTGATAAATAACCTGACAGGATTTTGAAAACAGCATGGATGTTTAACTTAATCACTCAATAAACTCAAGTTTGAGGATTGCTAACAACACTACACCATGCAGTCTGGCTTTTTGACATTTCTAATTTTCTAAGACAAGACATTTAAGTTTTCAGGTTGGTTAGGATTTTAATGTTCTTTTGGGTGATGAGGTCACCCTCAATTTGTACTGGCTATCATATAAATGTTTAAATTCTTCAAATGAGACTATGCCATGCATCCTATAGTTAGACGTCAGTGTTTTGATCTCTCTACAACTGCTTGTCCAACACTACTAAAGTCCGAATGTGTTGCCGCCATAATGACTGGTTTTGTGCATGTAATGCTCCTTGCCCTCAAACCATTGAAAACCAGAGATACAACAAAAAGGTAGAAAATCAGGCTGGAGGAGCTTGCATCTTAGTAGTTCTTCTAGTTTAGTGATTGTTATCTCTCTGTACAATTGCTGATTCCACAGCTCCATTAAAGTATGTACAAAACATCAAAGGCCATCAATATGTTTTGCGCCTTTAAATATAGTATGACTCTTCACTTTTCTTAATATTTAGACAATCCAAATACAGCATACACTAGGAAATAAAGCAGTAGCTGAACACATGGTGTATTATTATATAGTATTTAACTTTGGGCTAAAGAACAGCTTTCTTTATGATCGTGAGATGAATGCTATAATGCTATAATAGAGCAACTATGTAATGTGTTTGCTGTTTGAACATAATGTTATCTTGTGTGTATTGGCACATTGTAATCAAACATTTGGGCTGCCTGTCGGCTCTGTGTCCGTGTCCTGGTTCCTGTTTGCCCAGACTTATACAAGTCGGGACGCGGGTGGCGCAGTGGTCTGTGCGTTTGATCATCAGATCAAGGGGGCGTTGGGGAACTCCAGTTCGAAACCCGCTCCCGCCCCACTGCGTCAGGCCGTTGTGTCCTTGAGCAAGACACTTCACCCGAATTTGCTCCTGTGGGTATTGTCCACAGCAGATGACCATTACATATCTGTATGTGTATTTGTAAAGCGCTTTGAGAGCGCTATAATAAATATAAGGATTATTATTATTATTATGCCAAGTAGCCAGTATATTTTTATTTCTGTAAATAAATCACTCGAACCTTCCTGGCTGCCTTGACTGATTGCATATGGGTCCTCCTTTGGTGACTCAGCATCAACCATCCTGACAGTCTATCACTGTGTGTTTATTATGAATTAAGTGGTTGATCATAAACATATTGTAAACTACAAGAATGTAGGTTATTCTTGCCAGAATGAGTGGTTTAGAACAACTGATACACCCTCCCCCTCTAAACCTACATGTACACGCTTTGAAAACCAGAAAAGCAAAATGTTTGGATAGAAGCTTTGTTTGGGGAGAACCGCCCACTTTTAAGTTAATGCACATTAGGGGCGTTAGTCTCAACAAGGTTAGTCAGTGCTGAGACAGTAAGCAAGAAGACAGACAGGCGAGGGAAAACCTAGAAGGTAAGAAATATGTTTTGGGTAGATGCATTGTATCCAAGTTCAAATGTTTTCATGAAAGAAGGTTCACAATGCACAGGCAGTGTCAGCATTGTTTTGTTTTGCTGCGTATTGGAGCCTTCATTCTGTAAATGAAGAGACTCAAATGTGTTTATTTTTCCAAACAGTATCCACAGGTAACCATGGCTGAGTACAAGCTAGAGATGACAACGGGTGCCATGCAATATGCAGGAACATCGGACTACTTGTATGTCACCTTATTTGGAACTGAGGAGCAGAGTGAGCGAACTTTGATGGACAACTATGGCGTGGACTTTCAAACAGGGGCAGTAAGTACAACCCAGTTAAACATCTGCACTTGTCTGTAAATAACAGATTGCATCATCAAGTAAGCACTTTAGATTTAAGTCATCATTTAGAATTCACAGATCCTACTTCAACGTGTGATCTATGTGACGTTAACTGCTATAACTCTTACTCTCAATATGCAGAAATGATATAAACACAATATAATGGTCTTTCACATTTATTGTACCGTTAAATTATACATTTCACTTTTTTTTTAAGTCACACTTTTAAAGGATAATCTGCTGAGGCTTACACTTTTAAAATGCTTCCCTTCATTACGTTGTCCCAAATATCTCAGTTTCAATGTGCAATACATCATAATATATGTGTTGAACTGTATTATATTGTAAATGGCAGTATATACATAAACTGTATATTCTGTTTGAGTTTACCATAAGGAAGCTTTGACTTTTCAGACTACACCGTTGTAGGAGGCGGTAGCTTGGTTTCAATATGCACAAATAGTCTGTGACTGAGACTTTTTAGCAGATATTGCTTTTTTTAATTATAATAGTATATATTAATATAATAACAATTATAATTATTATTCCAAGACAGGGAGCTACACCGTGAAAACCAGTGTATCTCTGGGCAAACTTCTGCTGGTTAAGGTTGAGAAGGAGAAGTATTTATGTCTCCCAGAAGATGAGTGGTACTTCTCCAAAATGGTGGTGACGACTCCAGAAGGAGATGTCATTCTTTACCCCTGCTACAGATGGATTGGTAGGGGAGAAATGGTGGAGCTGAGAGGAGGGAGAGGTCTGCATCAATGTCCCCAAATAACTGATTCATACATATTAACCGGTTTTGTACATCTCGTTGGCTTTGTACATTTAAATTTGACTGCTATAATGTTCTTTTCATGTCCCAGCAATGAAAGCTTTTGAGGAGGATCACCCCCTGTTGATTGACCACAGGAAGAATGAGCTGATGCTCAAAAAGAGCTTGTTCGAGTACGTTTCCATATGAGCAGTAGAGCTGCCGTTTGTCGCCAAAGTTTATCTGTAGAAATGTCTTTGTGCTTTTGGGTAACTTTGTTTGTTTTATTAGATGGAAGATTATGGCTGAAGGAATACCCCACATGAACAATTTCAATGACGTGTCTGAGCTCCCAGCTGAAATCCGCTTCTCTGATTCCAGAACAGCTGACATGCGTTACTCAAAAGCTATGACGTGGGTCAATATATTTAAATATATGTGTATATATTAATTACAATACAGCTCTATTCTCTAGACTAAATATTGAGGGAAAGGGTAAATTGCAATTCATTTCTGTATGTTGTTTATTCCTGTGTTACAATTGTTCCTTGTTTTACTTCAGAGGTATTGAACTCAAGGTTAAGGGGCTGCTAGGATCTACTGCACAATGGGAAAGCATTGAAGACATAAAAAAAATATTCTGGTATAACAAGACAACAATGTCAGGTATGTTCTTGTTATCCCATTTACCAGTTGTCGGTGTAACTCACCCCATCTATGTCATGGTTTCATAACAACAGATAGATTCAGTAGATGTTTTTCCTGGTCTACTCTGTACAATTATTTGTTTTCTACAAAGTTAAGTATTTCAGTAAAAGTAATTATATAAATACATGACCAATATTTTTGCTTTACAGTCAATGACAATGATGATTATGTTGAACCTGAAAAACCCCAAAACATTTTAGAAAAATGATATTATATTATTTATTAAATGAACCAATTGTTATTCGTATTAAACCCAATATATAATGTTGGTATATTTTTTATATATCAATTGCTATTCTTCCAGAGTATGTTGCAGACCACTGGATGGACGATGACTTCTATGGATATCAGTTCCTGAATGGAGTCAACCCCGGTGTTATCAAGCGCTGCTCAGAGCTTCCCACAAACTTCCCGGTCACAGAGGAAATGGTGAAGCCGTTCCTGGAAGAGGGAAGCTCTCTGCAGAAGGAAATGGAGGTATGAATGAAAATTAACTTTAAATGGATGGTAATCTTTGTTTCGGAAACATGATTTGTCCATTTACTATCCCTCTGTCATACTTCCTTGACTTATTACAATTCTGTGATACCTCTCGATGACGTCTTAAACATTTCTTTCTTATGTCTTTCCAGAAAGGCAATATGTTCCTTTATGACCAGAAGAAGATGGATGGAATTCCCCCTGCAGCCTATAATGGTGAACCTCTGCACGTGACTGCTGGTCTCTGTTTGCTCAACGTGAACCCAGACAACAAACTGATGCCAATTGCAATACAGGTACTGTAACATCTATTTGAAAGCCAGCATGTAATGTTATGGGTCTTTACCATGGTCAGTCTATGGAAAACATTCAAGGTATCGTGAAGGGAGAGTTAATAATCTATTTTGTTATCAATTTCCAGTTGAATCAACAACCATCTGAGAAGAACCCCATCTTCCTGCCCAGTGACCCAGAAACTGACTGGCTGCTAGCCAAGATGTTCATTAAAAATGCAGATTGCATGGATCACGAATCAGTCCATCACTTCATGAGGACTCACTTTCTGGCAGAGGTCTTCGCTGTTGCAGCTCTCCGCAGCTTCCCTGTGATTCACCCAATGTACAAGGTACAGTATAAGTGCTCCACACAACATAGGTAGTGCAGGTTTTTTGTATTCCCTTGATCTGAAATAATGCTTAGAATTTGTATTGATTGATTTTCAGGTATATTATGTCTATACTAGAGATGGTTGATAGTAAAGCTGAGACAGGAAATGTTCAAAAATAAAGAGGCATGCGTGCAAACAAGTGTCCTTGATTAAACCCCATTACTTTGCGAGGTTGGATGCAAAGTGTTGTGCTGAGATTAACGTAACACAACATGTGAATTCCAAAAAAAACGACTCTTTCTGAAACGCTTGCCAGATGCCAGAAGTGCAAACAGGTTGTGGCTGGGGTGAGAGGTATCCGTGAAGATGTTGCACACATTTAAAACACATCTTTTGACGCATGAAACACAACTTTCATGTGTGTATTAAATGTGTGTATTTGTCTCACTGTTTTTGTATCTTTGATATACTTGTAGATCATTTCGTTATTCACTTTTTTTTTCGTTACTTATTTTTCATAGTATTTTTTTATTACTTCCATTTCCCCGGGCGCTGTACAATAGCTGCCCACTGCTCCTAGTACTAGACTCCTGGTACTAGGATGGGTTCAAAGCAGATAACAAATTCACTGTGTGTGCTGTGTGCTCTGCATGTGTGACCATTAAAGAGGGTTTCATCCCTCCCAATTCTTTCTAGATCTTCTTTGGAAACTGGTTTTATGAGCCATTATTTTGTATTTATTGAAGAACTCAAACTTTTATAACAAAAAGTGATACTTAACTTGTTGGAGTCCAAGCACTTTATAATTATCATGGTTATATATTTTCAAAGAAGTCAAAGCACTGATTTCAGTTGTGTTTGCTTACACAGTAGCTTCCTTCATTTATACTGATGTTCTGCCTGTCTGCTGAATCAAGCATTTTATTTGACTTTAATATTTGTTTCCTCTGTTCAGCTGCTGTTTCCACACTTCCGGCACACTCTTCACATAAACATTAGAGGGCGCCAACATCTATTAGGACCTGATGGGGCTTTAAGTAATGTAAGGCTTTTTCAAATACATATTTGTGAATATAAATACAAATGTTATCATACCGCACCTTGCAACTTAAATTCAGTTTTTTGGATGGTTTCTAATTTGATGTCAAGAAACTTGTCTGATGGTATGTGTATTTTTGATTTGTTAGAGTTCACTTGGATTTGTTGGACTAATGGAGCTCATGAGAAGGGATCTTTCTGAAATGACCTACAGCTCTCTCTGTCTGCCGGAGAACATCGCTGCACGAGGACTGGAGTCTATCCCCAACTTTTACTACAGAGATGATGGCCTGAAGCTGTGGAACATCATCAAAAGGTTTGACCTATTCATAAATATTGTGACTGTCCACAGTGATTCATTGTACAAACACCATTAGAGACTTTCTCAGACGCTCATATTATTACAAATACAACTGTTTTGTGTTTACCAGCTTTGTGAAGGCGGTAGTGGAGCACTATTATCCCTCAGACAGTGAGGTGCATAAAGACACTGAGCTGCAGGACTGGATCAGTGAGGTCTTCACACATGGCTTCTTAGGAAACAAAGCCGCAGGTATTTGTCCCATATTCTGAAGTCATTTGTAAATATGAAACATATTAGTATATTGTAATGCACATAGTGATTGACTTATGAACATATTGTGCTGCCAACAGGGTTTCCAGCAGCCTTTCATACTGTTGAGGAAGTGGTTAAGTTCACAACCATGGTGATCTTCACAACAACGGTTCAACATGCTGCCGTAAACAGTGGGCAGGTAAATAGTTGGGGCGTTAGAATATGTATTGGTCAAGTATAAGTTTGGCAGACCAGCCAACTGCTTTCGTTTCCTTTATAATAACCATTCCGTTTGCAGGACATTAGCTTAGCATTACACTGGAGTAAAGGTTGCCTTTTTTTCTATAATGTTTTTTTTCATAATTTAGTATGACTACAACTCCTGGGCCCCCAACGGCACGCTCCTTCTGCGCAAACCTCCTCCAACCACTAAGGGGCAGTCAAGCATGAAGACGGTCCTGGAGACCCTCCCGAATGTTGGCGATACAGTCCAGTTGGCAACAATGACTTGGTTGCTTTCAGACAGATACACAGACTATGTAAGTTTGGCGTCATAAATACTTACAGAAGGATGTCCTATCCTGATTTGAATGTTTTTCTCTTTTTTACCATTAGCATTAACTTTGCTTTGTCAGTCTAATTTTGTTTCCTGATTGTGTCCTTCTGGCAGATTCCCTTGGGAACATACCCAGAGGAACGATTTGATGAGCCTGAGCCTAAGCAGATGATAAAGGAATTCCAAGCAGAATTGTCGTACCTCAGTGAAGCAATAACATCAAGAAACTCACATCTTGAACTACCCTACACATACCTGGACCCTGCAGAGATAGAGAACAGTGTTTCTATTTAAGCAGATCTGCGATTGTATTCATGTATTTCTCATCACCTATTTTGCATGCTGGGAGTTCAGTTATACTTTGAATGTAGTGTATAATTGCTGGGGCAGATAGATGAGATGTAATGGATAATTAGTAAGTTGTTGGATACTGGTAAGAGAGTACTAGAGTATATCTTGGTTGTGTGATGCTGAGCAGAAACTAAACTGACTAACACAGGAGGTAATGGCTTAAACATTGCTCTGGCCCCTATTTATCGATTACAGGCAAAACGATAAAAAAAATAGGGTGAATGTTTATTTTATTTATTTCTCTACATTAAGTGTATTTTGTTGTATCAGACTTTCTTAAGATATGAAATGCAGCTACTGTGGGTAGCTGCATTTCACCTACTGTGGGTCCACTAGTGTTTGTGGGGTGAAGATCTGGAACAATTTGAGTGAGAAGCTAAAGGGATGTCCAAACATCAAACTATTTAAAAAGAGGTATAATGACACAATTCTCACAAGGTACAGGGAGGAAACTGCTAAACCATAACTGTTATGTTCTTGTTTTGTATTCAATTTATGAATTTATGTTTATGAATTTGTGTATACATATGTGTATATATATACTTATGAATATATAGAGACAATTCTCTTAAATTGCCTGTATATATTATATGAATGATTAAATGAATTATTCAGGGTTAGGGTATTCATTTATATTGTATGTTAACGTATATTAAGATGTAAAAAAAAAAAGTAAAAACAAAAGGGAGAAGGGGTCGGATTAAATAAATGTAAACTTCTTCCGACCCCTTTTCGGACGTGTAATTAGCTAAAGTTTTTATTTATTTTTTATTGTTATCAGACAATGATACTACAGATTATTAAATTATTATTTAAATATTTCGTTTTGTTATTGCATTCATTTGTATAGTACTGTATCATGTCTGTATCATCTTTTGTTTCATTTGTATTTTCTTTGGTTTTACATGCTCGAAAAAAAATAAAAAAATAAAATAAACTAGTCAAGATGAGTTCAAACATAACATGGTTCCTCTTTCTTTTTCTCCATTAGCAATTAATAAAAAAACTATTTAACTTATGCTTGTCTTTTATGTACTTTTTTCCCTTTCATATAGCAAATGATGAGAATGAGGACAAATAATAAGTACATTAAACATCGGCGTTTTAATACATTTTTGTAATCAGAAAATATATATTTTATTAATTTTCTTCGAAATGGCATCTATCAATCTAGTCAATTGTATTCATATAATCAAATAGCAGAAATAACAGAAACATCTACCAGTGAAATGCAATGAAATTCACTCTTTCTATCCACCACATTTGTAGATCTAGAGTTCTATTTTGTCGAGTTCATTTTTATTTGACTGATGTATGGTGCGCAGTTATTCTGACAGAGTGGGACTTCATTTTTTCTAACTCATCTTTGATGCAAACCAAACCACCCTTTTCAAAACACAGTCCGGGTATTTTTAGACTACACCATACAATAAATGTGTCCGCGCGGACTTAATACAAGAGCCTTAATAACCCACTCGACACATTTTACGGTTTTGCGGACGTGTCACTGAATTAAAGCTGCCACAATGTTGTTTAGGTTCGCAGTCATTCTCACTCCGGAGTCTTTGGATGTAAAGGTCTTTGTTTTGGGTTCGCGTGAGGAAATGGGCCAATGGGACTTGAGCGCAGCGGTTCCGATGACAGCCTCTCAGAAGCTCCTGTCCACCCTTGAACCGTGTCTGTGGACCGGCGACATGCAGCTGGCAGAGCCGTACGGAGACACTTTGTGGTTCAAGTTCGTCAAAAGAGTGAGAGGCACTTATATATGGGAAGGTATACATCAACATTCGGATAGTGCATCCAATTCAGTAGCATGCCAAATTAGATTGTTGACAAGTAATACACTTTAATGTCAGTCCCATCGAAGGTAAACATCTCCGCCATGTTTTGTTTATAGTGTGTAATGTATTCTTGCTCCCACATGATGGCGGTATAGCGAAGCCTTTTTATTTAATAAACGCTCAGTGGCTCGTGGATTTTAGAGCAGTTGTATACAATTGTTACGTTACAATTCGTGCTTTCCAATTTATATCTCATATAGGCCTACCTATACTTTATTTATAACATTACATAGGGCACACTCAAAAGTAAAAAGACTGGATTGTTATTTTCAAAGCATTAACATGTAAGCAATATGTTTAATGTTGTAACAGAGATCATTTAAGTTGTACACTGTTAAGAAAGTTGTTTGTAAAAATGCTTTACATTTGATTAAAGGTCCCATGTCATGGCCATTTCTACTGATCATAATTCCATTGTTGAGGTCTATAGATTTACATTGTTCAATGTTCCAAAATGACATTGGTTTCTCATACAGCATCTCTGTATAGTTCACTCTCTGGGTGTTTCTCAATGTCGAGGAAGGCTGCTCCAGAGCCACTATTTCAAGCATACTACGTCATCGAGTGCCACCGAAGGATTGTTCCAATGTCCAGCATACTTGGAATTCTACCGAGGCCGGCGTACTTCGTAGCGAGAAATTTCGAGGCTGCACATGTGTAGACTCCGCGGTTTTAAAATCCCCACAATGCTTTGCGCAAGGACCAATTTCCAAATCTTTGGCGGAAATAGCGCTCCATTTAAGGCGGGGCCTCGCATATGACGCACACCTGCACACCTGTTCCACAATTCTTTGTTTTCCGAGCCTAGGAAGGATTATTGCCTCGCTTCTGAAGCAAGTGACTCGGAAGACATGTGCTACCAAGCAAGCGTCCTCGACATTGAGAAACACCCACGGTCCTAAACGGCTTGTTGGAGCTCCTCTCCCTATGAGCCCACTGTGCTCTGATTGGTCAGCTCGCCCACTCTGTTCTGATGAGTCCACCACCGTTACAGCGGAACATCAGTGATTATGTGGTACAATGGCATTAGCAACCAGAAAATGACACCAGTAATGACAAACAGATGAGAATGCTGCGTGGGGTCTGGGTGCCGTGTTGGCGGGACGTTGCGCGACTCGCTGCTGTGAGGAACGGTTTATTACTGGTGTTGTTTCCTGGTTGCTGCGTGGAGTCTGTGAGACAGCGAAACACCTCGAAACTCAGCCTGAGCGCCATGGATGTGGGAAGGGGAGGTGCTGAGGAGACTGCAGCAGCACCCCCATGTGCGAGGCTCCAATAGCACCCGCACCCCCCAGCGCGGCACAGTTTCGCCACTGAGAGAGAGAGTGTGTGTGTGTGTGTGTGTGTGTGTGTGTGTGTGTGTGTGTGTGTGTGTGTGTGTGTGTGTGTGTGTGTGTGTGTGTGTGTGTGTGTGTGCGTGTGCGTGTGCGTGTGCGTGTGTGTGTGTGTGTGTGTGTGAAGAGCTCCACGGATTGGTCCATTTGGTTCCCGGAAGAAATAAATTGAAAACGAAAAATGTCCAATGAGGCGTTCTGGGGCAACATAGACAGGTATTTTCTGTGTTAGAGTTTTACTCGTTACAGGGTGTACTTTGAGGGTTTGTGACTCTGCAGACCGTTTACATGCAGAAAAAGCTACATAACACACAAGGGGAGGGGTAATAACCGGAAAAGCATGACATGGGACCTTTAACCTTTAAGTTATCGCATTAATTCTATATAATTAAAATCTACAAATGTAGTAGTTGCCTGTCAGAAGAATATAGTGTTACTATACTACTGTAAAAATCCAACACCAACCTGCAGAAAATGTGTCTTGCTTGTCACCAGGTAGCAATCCGAGCCATGACAGGTGTTGTCGATTTGATGAGAAGAACATAGTGGATGGAGTTTACTGCCATCCGATTGGTCACTGGATAGAGGAAACAGGACACACAGATGAGATGAAACACACCACCAACTTTTACTTCAGTGTGGCTGGTCAGAATGCCATTCATTTCTCCAGGTAAAACAGTACAGTAGAAACAAAGCCAAAGCAAATACTGGGAATGTCTATGAGTAAAACATGTCACAGTTGCAGCGGAAATGTTGTTTCATTAAATTATTTTATATTTTGTATTACAATTGTTCATAGTGGATACCAAAAGTATTAACTAAATGAATAGTAGTTACAACAAACTAACACATAAAAGAAAAAAAACATTGTGGGATTGAGTTGAAATGTTATAGAATTTAGGTTCAGTAGTGAGACAGCATGACGTTAGACTGTTGGGGGTTAGCAGCATGGGTTACACACTGAAGTCAGTCCTGCAACCAGCTAGGTGTACTTTCACAAGATGGTTGCTGTTGTTCTAAATTGACTGCTTTTTTATAGTGCTATTCCTATTTACAACCCCACATGGCACTTTACATATACTGTACAAGTCAGCAAGGATCTTGCCCATGGATACATCAATATGTTGACTGGGATTGAACCCCCAACCTTCTGATTGTTAGACAACCACACTCGCTCACAGCCACAGACAGTTGCCCCATAAGTGCTTTACCTCTGACCTCCCAGTGAAAGAGAAGATTTGGTCATACACTAAGTATTGAAACCGTTTGACACTATTACTTTGAAACAGGTCTATGTTGTAATTTTCTGTAATTTCCAAGGATTTCTTACCAAATGTAATAATAATGAAAATGAATGAGGTCTAATGGGACCAATGAATTCCCCTGCTGAAGTGTGATTGTTTCTTAAATAACACAGAGGGTCACATCAGCTCTTCTTTTCTTATTGTGATAACACTTTCCAAACAAAACCAATCTTATTAAGTTAGTAAGGCTCATGTATTGCTTTGTATTGTCAGTGCAGCTCGTAATTCTGCTTTGTCATGGTAGAATATCTGTGAGAGAAAATGAATCTTTAGCAGTGTCCTGCGAAAAGGCCAGAGCAGTGTCATATCACTCTGCCCTTATTAATTAAAGTATATGCTCTTTCGTGACTTCAAAATATCGTCGACGACATATTTCCGCGTCGACGCGTCGCTACACACACGTGGGTCACCCAAAGCAACAAGCAGTTCGCAATCGCACTTCAAACACAATGGAGACTGAAACGGCTACCACCTCCTCCTCACAGGATTGCGCACGAAGCCCCCAAACGAAAACATCTCGCCCTAGGTCTTCAAAAGCATGGGAATATTTTAAAGTTAGTCCAAAACGCAAAGATATTTATATATTTATATCTCACTGAGACTGCTGCATAGCCTAGCAGAAGCAGCAGCTAGCTGTGGTGGCTACCATTAGCAGCTAGCATTTGCTCTCCGATTTTTTACATAAAATGGAATTATGGATTATAAATTCAATCATTTTTTTATACATAGACGTTAAAAACCTATGGATTAACCGATTCAGCCGCGTTTTTTCTGGTTTTAATGCCATTGAACACGTCTTTTGATCAGATTGACAGCTACGGTGGTAAGACGTTCTCCCTAGAAGCTCTGTGAAGGTGCGTGTTGTGATGACTGTATTTGCTTCCCCTGTCGCGAGTCCGGATCACTCAGTGATGATACTATATACCTACATAATCTGTGGAGTCTCAGCTTTAATCGGATATATTGTATGTGCAGCTACGATAAGTAATAAGGGTACTTTTATCTTGAGTTCTGTGCCAATGTCCGTTAGCATTTTTCGCTCAGGGGTCATTTAGATGCTTCTTATGAGACTTGTGTTTTGGTAAACATGGTTTGTATCGTCAATTAACTGAGATTATTTCCGTTAATCTGGTATAACACATTAATAGGTTCTTAAATATTAAGATCCCCTGAGACACAGTATCGTGAACAATTTTTTTTTTACATTACGTTTTTTATGAATTGAACAACAGAAAAATAATCGTTAGATTAGTCGACTAATCGATCAAATAATCGCCCGATTAATCGTTTTCAAAATAATCGTTTCCCCCCAGCACTAATGCTCTTATAGACAAAGAAGCAACCATGCTCTCAGGGCTGCTCACTCCTTAGCTTTGTAATCTTGCTCTCTTTCTTTTAGTTTAAATGCTGTCTACCCTTAGAAATGTTGAACAAGTCGACCCCCAGCAGCTGCATTATCAGCTCATACAGTAGGTATTATATATTCAATGTATTTCAATTGGCTTCCTATTCAAAAGACTATGAAGAAGATACCATTAGCTATTATCTAGCTAACTCAATTATTTAGCAGCTTCCAGGCTCAATAGTTGCATTAAAATTAGCAACTCTTAACCCCAGTCAAAATATACTAAAATTAATACTTTTCTCAAATAATTTACAGAGGCAACCTCTAAAGATCACATGATCATTTTAATATAGTTGACCATAATAATATAAACATAGTTAGTGCCATGATGTATCAGGAGCCCAGGAACCCTGTGGCAGTGAGCACATCACTTGCATAACAAGGAGCAGGCTTGGCCGGTGCCATCAGGTATTCATTTGTGTCCGAAGACCTTACAAGGCTTATGTCAAGGACCCGTGTTATAGGAAGCACTCTGCCCTTGTATCTTGGCTATTAATAGCTTTTTCAAATTAGTCTCTCAGACCTTGCATCCGTTTGCTCCCCAGTACCATTTACACACTCACCTCTGCAATAACTCATTATATGATTCAAAGAGACTTTAACTTTCTGTCTAACAGGTGCCTCGTCTCCAATGCTTTGATTCAGAGGAGAGGAGGCCTGAAGGTTATAAAGCCAGATCGTAATGAGTTTGTAATAATGTTGTATGAACAACTGAGCAATAAAACAGACATATTTTCCAAGAAATGTAATCCTACATCGTTCGGCTAAATTATGTAAAGCAATAAAGCATCAGCTAGAATCTACCAATAATTGTATTTACTCATTTTACGTAATAGATACACTGCTAGTCACCCAGAATACACAACAGAAACATCAGTTTTACACAACTTCAGTTTAGCTTTTCAGTTTTGATATGGTCCAATTGGTATTGATACTTTCTGTAAGAGTAAGAACAGGTGTATAATGATTTAATAAAAAAACAAGACAATTGTTTGATTTGCAACAAAGCCATTTAGCAGAAGCATTTTATGTAAAGAAAAGAGGATATCTGATTACACAGCAAGTCGAAACCAGAGACTTTGCAGGGCCACTTTGGGACATTACAGATTAACGTACGCATTTATGAGTCACCTGACCTGGTTGACTTCATGCACATTAATGAGCCCTAAATGAGTGTGCCTTAGACCGAAGTGTTATCGAGGAGAATTATAAGTACAAGATGTAAACAAAACATCAGTGCCATGAAGGAGAAAGGGAGGACAACTACAGAATCAGAATGAAACCATGTGCTTGTTAGTGACTTGTAAGGGTCAGCTTTCCTTGATCTGCCTGTAGGACAGTTAGAAAACAATTACTTTAATTGGCTCAGGAGTACCTTAAAATTCTCTGCTCATACCCCACACAATGGCCAACAGGGATGGAGCGTAACCTCTTTGTCACCCTCTTCGCCATATATAAGTATAAAGCTTTATTCAAACTCTTTAAACCATTTTATCCAATTATTACATCTACAGTGTCATTTAAAGTCATAATTCCCTTTTTCTTCATCTGTGACTTCATTCAAACACTTCTCTTCAGGTATTACGTTAACCTCACAGGTTCAGCATATATATATATAATGTAATAATGACTGCTTGCATTCATAAAATGGATTATGCATATTCGTTATCCCCAGGGTATTGCCACGTATTTGGCTGGGAAGCTGCCCTCGACAGGTGGAACATGTGACCATAAAGATGAAGCAGGAATTGGGGATTACTGCAGTGATGAACTTCCAGACAGAGTTGGACGTGGTAAACAACTCTAATGGCTGCAGGCACGACCCAGGGGAAGCCATGACTCCGGAGACGATGATGCGTCTGTACAAAGACTGTGGACTGCTGTACGTGTGGATGCCCACTCCTGACATGAGCACTGAGGGTAAGGACACATCTGTGCACATACAAGAATAAATACAGGTGTAGTAATAGTATTTAGTTAGGTCTGAGTGAGGACTCCTTGTCTTTCTGAAAGACTCTTTGGCTGTCTTCTGACTGAAAAGCTCTAAACGTACTCAATATGCATACTTTGTTTTAGTGATGGGTCCATTCATATATTTTGAAGTGGAAAATCCACCAATTATTTTAGTAACACTTTTCTAGAATGAGATGAATGCAATAAATACATCAATCTGTGAATGGTGGAATTATATCCAACCATCCTCATTACCTTCTAAATGTAAGGTGTCCTTTAACCTGAAAGGTTGGGCAGTATCTCATGTGTTGTGTGAGTTGCAAAATAATGCTACTTGTGCTTTCACAGTAAATGCAAGCAGCGAAATATTTACATATATTCATACTTCACATGTACAAGTCCTCTGCTTTAGATCTATTGTGTCTCCTTTTGCAGGTCGCATTAGGATGCTTCCCCAGGCAGTGTATCTGCTCCATGGGCTCTTGGAAAATGGTCACACTGTCTATGTTCACTGTAATGCTGGAGTGGGCAGGTCGACTGCAGCTGTGTGCGGCTTGCTCCTGTACGTCCTTGGCTGGAGTCTGAGGAAGGTGCAGTACTTCGTTGCAGCCAGAAGGCCGGCAGTGTACATAGACGAGGAGGCTTTAGTCCAGGCTCAAACCGACTTCATCCAGAAGTTTGGACAACTACGATCATCCATCTCTTACCAAGAGACATGAGAATTGAATTCGGTTGTACCAAAGTCTTGACATTGCAGCCAAATCTACAGGTATCGAAAGCTCCACTGGACTAGACTCTTGGAAACGATTCCTTACAATGTGAAAGAAACACTGTATAGTCAGCAAGAACATTTACTTACTTTCACTTTGATGTCATTCAAGTAAATGACCCACTTTAGATATTGAAATCAAGTTGATCCCTAAGTATCTGGAGAGAGTTCTGCTGGCTGTCGGCATGGAAGCAATAATCCTACTGTAAAATATCGTTAGTTTCAGGACACTATTAGTATTTAAATGTCTGCATGGTGTTGGAAAGACCTTTTCTTTTTGTAGTGAAAAATACATAGAGTTGGCATTTTGAGAAGGCCCTTTTTAGCTGATGGGTTGGACAGCAATGTATGAGAATAAATACAATCAAAACAATATATCAATCAATATATAACAGTAGCACTGTTTGCTCTCATCCAATGAGCTGTGATTCTCAGTAAAGGATTAGTCCACATTGTTATTGTGTATCAAATGAGAAAATACCCTCTTTAATTCGGAGGGGGAAATGATCAATAATATCTTACTTTGAAAAGAGGTCTTAATGTTTGGCACTTCATGCCAAAGCAACAAATCCATTCCAAAACTCAAATAAACGACAATGCCTCTCCCGCTCCCACGCACACATTGAAGCATTCAGCTCCGCCCATCTCTCTCAGAGAGCTTGATGGCATTTCATCTTTATTTATTAATCCGACAGATGCTATTCCGACCCATCTCCATCAATAACAAAAACAACATCTAGGCCAGACCATTTGAATGCATACATAATAAGACATTATTGGAATACTGTTTGTTGTCAATTCTGAATGTCTGCCTAGACTCCTATTGAGGATATATTGCTTTTTTGAATACAGTGTTTTTGTTACCTGATTTAAGACATTTGGTGGATTGGAAAGGAGAAAGGAGCTTTCTCATCGAGCACAATTCATATTCTCCTTTTTTCCAGTGAGTCCCTTCAGCAGACAGCACTTTTTGAGGCTTTCAGTGGTAAAACTAATTATCCATGCATGAGTGCCAGCTGAAGCAAATCATTTTCGAAATGTTCTAAAAATAGGAACAAAAACTGAATATGGAATGAGTGACATGAGACATGTGAACTATGAATTACGCAAAACACCTTAACATTATTGACTCCTGAATTGAACTCTACTATGAATTTGAGATGAGTACGTAAGGGATGTATCATGGCACAGTGTTGCTGATCAGATTGTGCTCCACATCATCAAATCCCTTACTGCTGCATGCAAGCCTTCCTTCCCCACTGTCATATCTAATAAAGGCAGAAAAGGCTAAAAGAACATATCATTGTGTGTTTAGCAGAACCCCTTGTCCGATGGTGGACAATGATGACATGGTTACTTGTTGCAGGATGCAGACAATAGGAAGAGAAAGAACAGGGTGCACAAAGTATTTACATTACAACAAATAAAATATATATTCTTTGCCTATATATATCTAACCGTTCCCTAATTTCATCAAACAGTTTCAAAGGTTTTTCCAATAAGAAGTCAGACACTGCGTCCATGTCTTGCACAGGCTTATTAAACGTCACTCTGCTTTATTTAGATGATCTGTAAAAAAGGATTAGCTGAGCATTTTTTCAGCAAGGCACACTCACAGACAGACATCTTTTCTTTACTTTCTGTATTAGATAATCTCATCTAATCATAGTCAGCCAGTCGATTTCATCTTTCGAACGTGAATTGTGTTTTGTCCAATATGCTTTTGGTCCTCTGAGACCCATGATGGTGATTTTAATCATGAAGTCTGCACTTTAAATCTTAAACCATTTGCCTTTGATACAGTTCTGCTAGCTAGACCAGCCTGCATTCATTCATCATTGAGAGGAAAAGCTTTTTCACATTCACAGACAGTCATGAAGGCTCCATATTCATCACGCCAGTCCAGGCACCCATGGTTAATTTACCTAATAGATTCCAAGTCCAGCTATACCATTTGCATTGTGTCCATCCATCCATCCATCTTCTCCCGCTTATCCGTGTTCGGGTCGCGGGGGTAGCAGTTCCAGCAGAGAGCCCCAAACTTTCTTTTCTTTTCTTATATCTCTTCGCTGGCCTGGGAGCGCGATCCCAAGGCGCTCCCAGGCCAGCGAAGAGATATAATCCCTCCACCTGGTCCTAGGTCTACCCCTTGGTCTCTTCCCAGCTGGACGTGCCTGGAACACCTCCCTAGGGAGGCGCCCAGGTGGCATCCTAACTAGGTGCCCGAACCACCTCAACTGGCTCCTTTCGACGCGAAGGAGGAGCGGCTCAACTCCGAGTCCCTCCCTGATGACCGAACTTCTCACCTTATCCCTAAGGGAGACACCAGCCACCCTGCGGAGAAAACCCATCTCGGCCGCTTGTATCATTTGCATTGTGTGGTTAAGAATAATCCCATAATGAAGACATTGCTCTCTCTTTGCTCCAGGGCAGAACTCCAGCTCACCCTGGCAAGTACTCAAAGTAAAAGCCAAAGTGAAGAGATGCGGTTTGACCGAATAACTCTAAATCTACAGGCTCATTCTACCATGTATGTTTCAGGAGCTTGAACCAGCAGCCCCTGGAGGAAGGTTTATTCATGTAGTCCAAGAATATCTGACTATGAGACACTCTGTGGAATATGAATAGGTATGAGTAATGCCAGACAGTTGATCTACAATCAAATATAAATACATCTGAGAGGCTGAGTGTACCATTGTTTAATAATCGATACATCTGAGATTGACTGACTGACTGGAGGCTGAGCAGCAGTCTGTTTTATGCGTGTGCCATGGCAACATATGGCATGTGTTTTTCCAGACACAGCACCTACAAGACTGGGTAAACATTTCTTCTGTGAATGCATTACTTGCAGTCTGAGTCATTCCTCAAGCAGCCAGTGGCAGTGCCCCACTGATATTCAATAATACCAAGCCTTTGTCCTTCGGGGGACCATAACAATGAATGGGCAGATTTATGCAGGCTTGGTATTTCTCTTGCAAAGAAAGTGTTTATTCCTGTAACACCTGAACTATGCTCCCTGTTAGCATCCAAATACATTAGTTAGTGAAACTTTTCTCATGCTTTTCTTTATTAAAGATACAATATTTTACAACTCTTTCTTACTACATCCTTACTTTTACTTCGTTTGGGACATGTTACAACCGTGATCTACTTAGAATAGGCATATAATAGGTGTTTCAGTCTCATTAACATCCACATTATTTTAGTTTTTGTCATTAAGAGTTATTGATTCCATGGTTTGTCAGATTGTAATTATTGGTATTGCCCAAATATCAATCAGAATCAGAATACCTCTACTCATCCCACAGAGGGGACATTTACATTGTTACAGCAGAAAAGAGCCACAGACAGCTTAATGTTTAACAAAGAAGTATGCATAAAAAACAAAACAAATATTAAAGATAAAAACAATTTGTTTTTAAAGAATGACACAATTACAACAGTTCTGAAGATGTAGCAGCCATATTGCACAGTTATTCACGGCATATATATATATATATATATATATATATATATATATATATATATGTATATATATATAACAACAAGGGGTGTTATAGTTACTCTTTAAATGATCAACTTTAAAATCATGTTTCAATGATAAGATGCTTTGCTGAGCTAGATTTATAAACTGTTAATGTAGCCAGGAAACAAAATCTGAGAACCTTGTTTGAGTATGTTGGACCAATCTTTTCTAAGTCAAGATTGCCTTTGCTCTCATTACATGCATGTCTTAGGTTACACGTGTTTAATGTGGCTGGACAGCAAAGACATTTTTAATTTCAAAACACAACAGCATGCAATATAGATGATGGATGTTGGTGGTTGTAATGACTGCCTCCATTTATGATAGAGAAGCACTCCAATGTAGGCACATTACTGTTAATCACACAGAAAGGAAGAGTGGTGGGTAAGGGAAAATGAGAAATGGATGAAGTAAGTCAAGTTTTGACAGGCCAACAGCACAGCGGTTCAAAGTGTGACTGTACTGAAAGGCTTCCTGTGAAATACATTTGTGCTGTCAATACCTCTGTTGTTCTCTCCATTTCCCACGTTGGCACTGCCATTGATCAGTGTCAGCGGGACAGATTCTGACATGAACAAGGGAGGGGGATACACAGCTGTTAAACATAGTAAATGACGAGAGAGTTGGTTTGCCACAGGAAGAACCTATCTTATCTTATATCTCAACCTTCACATCGAAAATTAAGCAAAGATCTTAAGGTAGACATTTTGAAGGAAACATTTGAGGAAGGGCTGGATTACTTTTCTTTGGTTAGTGAATATCTGTCACTGAGTGTTACCTAGAACCTATAGTCACTAATTAACCAAGTATACTCTCAATAAATACAAACTTATATTTGCCGCCCACCACGACAGTTTTATTTTGACGGCTTTATAATCTAATGTAAAGTTAAGTTATTGTTGTGGTGGGTAAGCATTATGTTAGTGTTGCACAAACTTATTGAGTCGTTTATAGTTTTATGTTTATTTTTTATCAATATCATACCTACTTTGCTTTTTTGTTTTCTAATCATACTGAAAGGCTTTTGATTAGTATATTAATTATAATTAGGACCCATGAAAAAGTTTTGGAATAAATGATTTACTATGCAAGTTCTTTGTGCGTGACAAAAAAAGGATGCAGAATTTGCTGGAGATTTACAACATGATAAATGTGAGCTTTGGATTGCCTGAAATAGTCTCATAATCATGAAACCATTGTTGGTGTTCACGTGCAGAATGAGAACAGTTTCCTACTTCGTCTGGATCTGGGGGATGATATCATACTTTGACAATTTGACAAAAAAATCACTCTGTTGTGGATGTTCTTCAAATCATGTCCAATGTTCTCTCAGGTTATCTTTTTAGCCCTGACCCACTAACCCATCATGTCATTTTACCACAAATAACAGCGGTGATATGTGGGGAAAGAGTCAGATCTTTCTATCTGAAAGATATGTGTGTGTCTATACAAAATGTAATCTGCCTGAACTTAATACGACCGGACAGGTATGCATTACTTTGGGAAAGGAGTTTGTTTGAAGACATGTTTAGCACGTAATTAAGCCGGCTAGCCGACAGAGAAAGACAATAGAGATTGTGCTGCCATGCATGATAAGTGGACCTGCCAGCCTAGTTTCTTCCCCCCCGCCTGAATCAGTGATGCCAGATGCCAAAGCTGACAGCCCAGTTAACATGGTAATCATGAGATCAATGAGCGCTAAATGATCCAATGAAAGACATGTCGTCTTTTAGTGTGACTGTAGGAAAGAGGCTATAATATGTAACATTGTTGTTAGAATTTAACATGAACTTTTATTTATGTATAAACTATTTCTTTAAATTACTCCTGCTTAAAGATTAACTATGCATTGACAATAATAATCAAATCCACACTAATAAAAGCTGCTTCTTCTTATACTAATTATACTTTCCTCACATGGCACCTAACTTTTTTTGTTTGATCAACAACTCAGTCACTCCAGCAGAATACATTATATTATAGTACAGACCTTTGAGTTCAGGCACAACTCTATTTTGTTCTGTTACAAATCAACCTATTGAGGACCATCCTTTGAAGAAACAGTGGCCTTACAAATGAAGAGCTCACAAAAAACCATGTCCCTGAACGTCCCCGTTTCATTACTAATCCTACAAGGGGTTGCTATTACATGTAAGGAAAAAGATCCACCATGGCTGCCCTGATCTCATGTTATGTACCAGTATGCCTGAGCTGTCCATAATCACAGAGACCCAGCTGGCTACTGGGGAGAGGAAGGGGACCTAGAGCGGGATGACAAGGGACAGAGCGTAACCTCTTCGTCACCCTCTTCACCCTCACACCACTTGACATGGACTCCCTGCCAGAACAGATAACAGACATTTACAACAGAGCAGGGAACCACCCAGCACAGATGGACCAACACACACAAACACACACACAATGCCTCTGACATCTTTTCACCACTGTAAATATGTATTCACGAGGCGGAGTTGTTAAAGTGTCTACCTAATTAATCCTCTAATTATTTAAGGAGGCTGTCAACTGACCAGAACATCAAGATAAGCATTAACAAGGTGCCGTTGGATTGTGTTATGCAAATGTATTACATATAGCAGGGGTATTTAATGTGCTGAAAGCTGATGATGTGCATCTTATCGTGCACATGGTATGAGGACGCTAACCAGATAATGAGTCATTCAACACAATGAAATGCAAATGTGGATTAGCGACCAGCTAATGGACAGCATTACACCTAAAGTGGTTTTCTCTCGTTCATCCTAATACCACCCTGACTGATGGACAGATGGAATCTCTTTGGGTTCTGGCAACAACGCCCACCAGTGGCATCCCAAAATGCTTTTAAGAGGTTTTTATTTCCTGAAACAAAGTATTTTTGTTATGTTTGTTGAGCGGAGCTGCGAGTTCAAAAGAGGAAAAGCTCTCTTGCTGTTGATACCACTAAAGGCGCACTATTATGCTTTTTGGGGTTTTTCCTTTCCTGTAGTTTAAAAGTGAAAGCATGTAAACATGTCGAGTAGCACAACATATAAATATATAATCTTTTATAGTTCATTTGTTGTGTTTATTGGTTCTTTGGATGATGAATCCGAACATCATTATTAGACAGGTCCTGTGTGTGCAGGGAGGGGCAGACATATGGTTGCCAGTACCCCCGACCGCTAGACTAATAAATCACCAGTGACAACAGATAATGAATGCTGGCCTATCAGAGAACATTGGTTTGCTCATCTCTATATCAACTAATGGCAGAACTTAGATTTAAAAAGAAAAATAGTTTTGACACAAACAATATGGGCCAGTTTCCAAGTATGTATAACTAAAACTAAATATGTTGTAACAGCATATGACATTTGGCCCGAAACACATGTTTGATATGTTCTCAAAAATATATTTATTTTGGATAGCTTGTATACCACCCTGCATTAGTCCTCGTTTTCTGCTCTCTCTACCTTGCCTTCATTACTGTTCCTGGTCAGCACATCTGGGCCGCACAGCCAGGCAGATGGAAAGTAGATGAGTCCTGTCTTTAGTCTGGGGACTAAGCCAGGTGTTCAAAACTTACCTCAGGAATATATGTGTTTGATCAAGTACCAAAATACATTAGTAAGGGCCTTTGGCAGAGCCTTAGAGGCTTCAGTGTCTGGTTTGTGAGCTGGAATATGATTGCAAAGCCTTGAGGCCATTTTCAAAGCCAAATTAGTCTTGCAAAGCAGGCTAATATTATATCACAAGTTCTCATCTACTGTTAAAAAGGTGACATATAAGAGGAAGAATGTTGGTGAGTTTGATATAGTTGTTAATGAGACACTTTAAGAGTTTACCTTCACTGCGAAATAACTTGCACTCAAGCTTTTTTATAATGACTTATGGCTGTAACAGGAGACAGTTTGTGTTTGGGATTCACCTATCCGTCTTTATCATCAGAAAGAAAGCTCCATTCCATTCACTGTCAATCTTTTTAACTTGAGATACGACTTGTCTTTTTCTCATTCCTTCTCGCACACACATATTTGCAAGTAGACGCGAACACAAGCACACACAGCTTCATTTAAAATCCCTACCTAAATTATCCTGCAACTTTGGGGGGGCTGTGAAACTGGCAAGTTGATAGGAGGGCAGAAGGGGATTGTGGGTAATTCCATGTCACATATCCAGCAGACTGATGTCTCTTTGGACAGATAACAGCCTACAGCTCTGTTCAAAGTGACAGAAAAGGCAAAGTCACAGCGCACCCTTCCTTCATGCTCTACTTACCCCCGCATTCTCAGAAATAGTAATAAGAATAGTTTCTAAGATATATTTGGATTTTTTCCCCATTGTCAGGACTCAACCAAAGCGGTATCTGTGGCAGAAAGAGCAGTGCTGTAATGTACAAAGCCAGCCATCTTTGCTGCTGATCTCATGAACTCCATCACAATTTAACATCACCTTATTAACATTTGTAAAATTCAGTTCAACACACAGACAAATCATCATAACCTGCTGCTCACTCATACACATCTGGTGGAGGCACACTCGTTTCATAAATAAGGAAAGTGCCCACTTCACTGTCTATATGACCTTAAAAGCCTTTTAAACTAAATCCAACTCAATATGAATAAAACAACAAGCCAAAATGTGAACTGTATTACTGATTATGCGTAATGATTTTCTGCCTCATAAAGTTAGCAGCACATGAGTAACATTATTCAGCCTTGGCCATGTTTTGAAAAATCGTACTGCTAGTGTGAGATAGAACAGGCTGTAATAGAGAATAGCTGTCTAGAAATGTAATGCTTAGGAAATGGATCATCCTTAACCATTTCCTAAACCCCTTTTTTTGCCTTTGGGTCTTGGGTTTTATTGATTTTAGTTTCCACCATCCTTCTGTAGACATCTGCTTGCTTTTCTTATTCTAAATGTCTGTTTTGGTCTTTTATAAATGTATCAAGTAAAATAATAAAGATAGTGATCCAATATTGGCCCTCTACTGCCTGACGATGAACCTCATTCTCTAGTCTACACTCTACACCCTCACGTTTCCTCTTATCATGCCATTTTGACCTCTACTTTAGTAAACATTACACCACTGCAATGTCTGGCGGATAACAACTGCTTTTAAAGGCTTTTTAAAATCAACAGGTGATTTACAATGTCTATAAGTGAAAAGAGAGGAAGAAAACACAAGGAAAAACATAAGACCCAGGAATACTTTATCGACTGCCAGGACTGGTTTCATGCCTTAAAAACAATGGTTTCAACCTATATGGCTATTCCCACGCAAAATAAAGTGTGTGTTGAACAAACGTCTGAATACGCAATGAAGTCAGAAAAACATTACCCCACAGCAAGTAATACTGTTCGAGGAACAGTAGATGTATGGGTACATAATACGTCTCTCACCTGGCCCCTGTTTTGGAGCCAACAGCATCATTTAGATACTCCTTGAGTGTAAAAACAAAACACCCATCGTTTTATGAATGGTTGTCTTTTCTACGAGGATTTATCACACTCTTTGTAGTATACTATATTTCAAACTTTTGAGACATAAAAACAACATTTCCTCCTAAAAGCTCTTGTCTATTTACTCACCAAACACTCTTTTATTTGCAAATAATTATTTAAATGATGTATCACTCAGGTGTGGAAACTACGAGTGCGGATACACACTGACTGGCTACTGAGCATCTGTCACTGTGAGGAGCCCCGGCATCCTGTCAGATGGGTCGCCTTTTAAAGCCTGCTGTGAAACTCCAGCACACAGGCATGACCCTCGCACTCACTCTCACTAACAGCCATCTTCTTGGCCCCCTGTGAGTGGAGGATTTGTTACTTCAGCACTAATGCTGCTCTCCACTTGCTTGTCGCCCACTTCGAAGAGAACGGAGAGATAACTAAGTGGAAAAAGCTGAAGCGTTTATATAACGTTTTAAGAGTAATGTCATGATGCTATAACTTGTCCTGAGTTATGAGTGAGTGTGTGTATTTTTGTTCTTCTTTTCTGTCAGTTGTGAGAACCAGGAGGCATCACAAGTGAGATGTATTTGCAAGACAATGTCCCTCTTGCACCACCATGGGATGCCGGCGTTTTTATCACTTTGGGCAAGTAAACACAAGCTCCAAAAATACAAACCCTTATGTAGAAATTCTCAACAGGCCTTTGCTTCATTTAATAAACCGTCTTGTTTTGGGCTGAAAATATCCTGCAGGCATTATAGTACGTTGACTGAATTTCCCTAAGTAGTTAGATCTCAAATTCTTAAACAACAAAAAGGAACTGTTTTGAATCAGAGCCGAAAATCCTTTGGTGCTAGAAGTAACATTAAATGAAGAATATATATATCACACATTTATAAATGGATTGAGATTTACATTAAACAGTGTCTAGCTGTTTCTGTACTTGCAAGAGTAGGGTTTAAAAGATTTGATTAGTACCCCAACTTCTCCTATTGGGATAGCTGGTTTTATAAGTCTGACACACAGTGCATTTCCATAACTCCCTATGCTCCCAGTTACATAAAGAATGTTGTCGATCTGACCATACACTAGGGTTTCGGTTGAATAGGCACTTAAAGGACTATTTTGATTTCCGGCTGAAATGTTATTTGAAAGAAGTAATTTATTGTTGTGTAATGCTTGATTGTATTTTTTAAAAGCTGCCACAGGGAAATTGCACACATATTCCGTACTGACAAGCCAGAGGTTATTCATGGTATCTCAACTCTAAGAGTACTTTCAAGTAGTTAAAAACAAACATGACTTAAAAATAATGAAGAGATTGGATAATGTAGGGAATCATTTCGCCCTACATGTTTACCTTTTGCCCTGTGACGCAGCTGACCAACCTTGAGCAGCCGTTATCTCCCTTAAGGAGGGGCTGCCCTATAAGTTGTTGTTGTTACCAATTTGTGACCGGGCAACTCTCTTTCAGAGATAGTTATTGTTGTGGGACACCTGGAACACATCCTTCTCGGGGTGTAGATGACTCCGAGCCATAAGCGACAACAAATGTGATTCAGTGTCCTCAGCTGTTTAGTCTATCTATTGAAGAATGTTGATTGTTACACTCTGAACTAGTTCAAACCTGGAACTACAGGAGGCTTCTTCAGAATTCATTGTGACATCTCAGACCGCCCGTGACATGTCGTGTGAATTCTCCGGCCGAAGCTCCAAATAAACCGTCTGTGTTTGCCATCAAAGCTCCAGCTCTCCTCGTGTCTCTCTGAGTCCTGTCTCCAATTGCTTCAGTAGTTTCCCCCACAGTATACCCACTCTGCAAAGGAAATTGGCCAAAAGTGTAAACCAAAAATCAAGATTCTTTGGATGAACAATTTGGGATGCAGATAGATCTGATCTTAGAAAGAGACTATCAGACACATTTCATTGACAGAAAGCACTCCAAACAGCCATTAGGAAATGATAGACACTACATAGATGAAATGGAGAATCAAGAGCCTTGTTCTATGGTGCGAGTGCGAGACTTTGTGGTGCTTAAAAAGACATCCATCGGGTAGTTCAACAGAAAAGTGCCTCTGCTTGAGTTCTGCAATTTTGGGGCAGAGACGATGTTAGGATCTGATTGCAAGGAGGCAGGAGACAAAAAAGCAAGGGGATGACATTTACAGATGAAAGAACAAGGACTGATTTTGTAGAAGTATTTGGCACGGTCCACGGTCTTTAATTTAAGGAAAGATACTGATGACGGTTGAGCAGGAACTTCGAAAAGAAACAAATACATTTGGGAAACGAAGGTTTGGAGTGTGGACATGAAGATGACAGAGGACATTCGAAACTACTCTATAGCATTCAGAAGACTCTGTCCATAATATAAACATTGAAAGCCAATGTACAGTGAATGCTGTGTGCCTGCATGTTTGGTATAGCGTCACTTCTTGCACTCATAACTTGGCACAATACCATAACCTTGAACTGCCAACTATAGTCTGTTGCACTTTCTATGATGCAAAACAATAAACACATTGAGTGCAGTAGCCATAGTTTTAATTAATCCTGCTCACTAAGAACAAATGTAAAATGTTTCCTTCTCCTCGTATACCTAGAGTCTCTCCTATGCACTTGTCCAAACCAACTCAATCTAGCTCCTTTCTCTTTAACTCTAACTGAGCTGTCCCTCTATCATACAATATACATACAACTAATAATCAATAAACAAGTTGTAAGTTGTGTGGCAATGATGGTATTAAAGCATAATGCAGTGTAATCCTAATGAAATGTAACTGCTGCATCCTGGGAATGGCATGTCAATGGATGTGTGATAACAGATGTGTTCACGGAGGGTTTTATGACACTACAGGAAGGACAGGGACAAAGGAAGACATTTGCTCTGGCTGCGACACCCAGCTGTTCTTTGTAGGTCTTAAGCTTTGTCTACTGCCATAGGGCGACCGTCCTGGGCCAACATGTTGTTGTGTTGTCATGTAAATGATCTTTGATGTTTCCCTATAAGAGTGGCTGTAACACACAGAACAGGACGTACTCAGAACGAGTCGTCATGCTTGCAAGCATTAAAAACGAAGATCTCAAAATACTTTATATCGATATTGTGTTTCTTTGCATATTTGCCTAACTCATCATTTTCTCTAGACAGCAGCTGATTTTAAGTTGCTACGACAGTTGTTTTGATAAAAGCATCAGCTCAATAAATTATAATCCAATATACTCATTCCTTATACAGCCCATCCTCGTCACTCCCAACAAAAACGTTAGCATCTTTGAAGGCACCACCTCCAGCTGTGCGAACCTCTTTTTGTCAGGGCCATTGCTTCCAGACCATTCAACGTAGCAGGTATTACCACCCCCACCTAAACCTTCCCTTCTGTCGCCAATCACTCTGGACACTATTCACAAGCCACTGCTCACTGCCTGTACGCTCTTCTTCACCTCTCTGTTCCCCTGTTTTAGATTACTTCTTGTTTTGGCAGTATAGTTTTTCATATACAAGTCAACAACACCGCCAAACAAAAAAAAGTAAACAAATGTCTATGAAAACGTGTTTACAAAGATATTTAAATAATACTTTTTACTTGCCAAACCTGAAGTATGATGTTAGATAAAAAAAAGAAATCCTGGCTGTAGGTTTTGATCACTCAGGAATTGTTTTAATAAGGTAAATTAAGATATCATGTCAAATAGTGACACATTTATCCATCAAGATTGTTTGTTTCTTTCAAATTAGTATCAAAATCCTGAAATGAGACAAGATTCAACTCTCAAGTCTCTTCCTTGACAATCGAGCCAATGCCACTGAGCTTCATCAATAATAACTGCACAGATGTCATGTTACTCTTTTTGCCATTATTTGTTCCATCTGTGTTATTCTGTGCATCGGGTTTATATATTTGACTGTTGGTTGTGTTCATGGACAGAAAGCAATGAGTGAAAGATGGAGGATATTGAATGCGCTGAGAAGGGAGCATCTGTTCCATTTGCCACCCGTACATCAGCACGCGGTTTCTGAGGCAGAACATTGGACACACACTGAACAACACAAGCTTTGTGTGCGTGTCTCTGAGCAGAAGTGACTTTTTTTTAAGTTTAGGAAAGGAATGAGACGACTGGCACCAGAGCTTACGCTTTGCTGTTCATCACAAAACACAATAGCCCACTAATACTGGTCATACATCACAGTCAGTCTGCGTACCACCCGCAGCACTGAGTGATATACATTCTCACAGAATACACAATGCGGCATGCTAATGTAATTTAAATAATTCTGTTGAAAATATACTTAATAGTTAAGCACTTTAGTTGCTCTTGTTTAGACACATTGAATAGTTGCAAGTGCAATTGATGCCTCTTTGCTAAACATTTTCATTGTTAATGTCTGTCTATTAGTCGTATGTTCAAGGTGCCAGCCCAGTGCATGCTGGGATCTAGTCTCCAGTCACCCTGAAAGATTTCAAGTGAATAGAAAATATGAAGTTGATACTTTGAAACAGAGTGTCTTACTTTTGTTTGTTTTTTTATTTGCTAGCGGATTATTCCTTCTCGAGGCGATACAGCACAGAAAACGTGAGCAGTAATGGTAAAAGCGTCTTCATGATAATGCATTTATTAAGTGATAAGTTGAAGGAAATGTGGTTGTGAGGCTTCAGCATCTAGTGATTCTGATAAGAACCCAATCACAATAATGAATAGTATAATATAATAGAATAACACGTTAAAACAAACGTTGAAATATTAAATAATATATAGAACTATATTGCAGGGACGAAATTAAGAAAGAATAACTGTCTGCAGATCCAGATTACTGATGTACAGTACAAGAACACGTGCTACAGTATAGAATGAGGTTAATTCCCTCAGTGCAGCCTGAATCCAATGTTCAATACTCTCTCCAGGGTCTACCAACTCTATTGCAGCTCGTTTGGGTATCTGGCTAAATTCAAGAGCCTGCTGCAACTATAAATTGAACTACAACATTTAAAATAGCTGCCAAAAAGAACACTGCTTGTAAATATTACTTGCAAATTGCAAAGAACTTAGGTTTCAATTTGCTTTAGAAAACAACGTTATCTCAGAATCAACAACAAAACAGAGTCTATGTGAGTAGAAGGCACTGTATTAACTGATACATGTAATATGCATTTTACTTCATTGTTTCATTTTTTTTTACAGTATATATATATCCCAATATACACTGAACAAAAATATAAACGCAACACTTTTGTTTTTGCTCCCATTTTTCATGAGATGAACTCAAAGATCTAAAACATTTTCTATAAACACAAAATAACCATTTCTCTCAAATATTGTTCACAAATCTGAAAAAATCTGTGATAGTGAGCACTTCTCCTTTGCCGAGATAATCCATCCCACCTCACAGGTGTGGCATATTAAGATGCTGATTAGACAGCATGATTATTGCACAGGTGTGCCTTAGGCTGGCCACAACAAAAGGCCACTCTGAAACGTGCAGTTTTGCTTTATTGGGGGGGTCTGGGGGGGTCCGAAAACCAGGCAGTATCTGGTGTGAGGGGTAGGGTTAGGGTAATGTTGTGAATCGAGTGGCCTGTGTTCGTCGTCCATTACATACGCCTGCCCATACCATAACCCCACCACCACCATGGGCCACTCGATTCACAACGTTACCCTAACCCTACCCCTCACACAAGATACTGCCTGGTTTTCGGACCCCCCCAGACTCCCCCAATAAAGCAAAACTGCACGTTTCAGAGTGGCCTTTTATTGTGGCTATTCTAAGGCACACCTGTGCTTATGTCTGATGTCTTTGTGAAGCCTGTTGTTTACCCCCAGGCTCTTTAAATAATCAATCATGTTTTGCAGCAGTGTGAGCGGAAGAGAAAAAATTGATGGGAAATCATATTTGATGGTTTCCAGGGAGGAAATCTGTCCCAATTCTGAATATGTTCCAGGAATAGATGTTGGATGCTGCTGAATAATAGACGGCTGTATTGGCAGTAGACAGAGCACATCTCTCCTGTTTTAATAAGAGGACACCAGCTGAATGCAAACAACTATGACACCAGGAATTGTGAAGCTTAAGTAATGGTCATTGTTACCGTCCACTATAGTTAATTTACGAGGGCCTTATTCATCTCATTGGATCACAGAATCAATTCACAGTTTATCATTTTCACACATTTACAATAGGAGAGAATACTAGCTGTGGTTTACCACTCTGCAGAGTAAACTTTAATAAAAAACGAAATCAGCCTTCCTGGGAACCTCAGTGCACTTTTATCAAATCAATGATATTGAAAGATTTTCAAGAAAACTTAACCCAATATTTTATAACTGCAAAAACCCAAATAACTTTTGCTGGAGGAAGTGCTAAGTGATGGAGAAAAAAGCTTCGGTAAGCACATTTCTTCTACATGTTTAAAACAAACAAACAATGCTCTAGTCAATATTTTAGACATTAGCTTAACAGAAAAGTATGACATAAAAAGATTGGAGACACTGCGGCCTAATTTGGGCCTCAGAGCTTGGAAGTTTGCATTTTTGTGGTTTTGTATCTGAGGAGAAGGGAAGGGGGGGAGGATATAAGGGATACAGTGATTGCAAGTGAGTATAGATATTCATCTTAAAAGCAGAGTGAAGGATGCTGGTAATCATCCCATAGGTGTCTGAGTGTCCATGTGCATCGACCCCTCTCCCCACGGAGTAATGAAAGCAGGATTCAGTGTTCCAGAGTCCTGACGGTGGCTGCTCTCGCCCTGCGGCCCGGAGCAGGATCTCTTTATTCCGCTTGGATCTTCTTCTCTTTGTAGCCAGCTGCTGCCCTACTTGGGCTTCTCATTCTGTGCCTATGATTGCCCTCGATACTTAAAGCCTGTGCCACTTTCCTCCCAAGGCTTTTGAATCCATCTACCTTAAATAATTGTGCAGGTCAAAGCTCTGTGTGGAGGCGCACAGTTTGAAAATGGTTTGTTATGCAGGTTTGACTTCAGATTCGAGCATTAGAGTAAATTGGTTCATTTGGAAATGCTGCATATCGCCGATCAGGTATAAATGACATACATTGATTTCTTTCTTGTAAAGTTATTCTCACTCATCTTGTGAGTAAATGGTCTTTTTAGTATTCAGTTTGGGCATCTCATGCAGTAATTGAACCGGTTACATCAGCATGGGCCATTTAACATTTCTCAAGCAGGCATGCGACTCATTATAATAGGCAGAGGAGAGAATGTCAAAGTGGTGTAGCATGAAGAAGAGCTTTTTATACACCATAAATACAATTGATAGGAACAGAAAAAGGGTGCAGGCTTAACGTGAGCCTTGTTTTCAATGATGTACCATGCAGTAGATGCAGCAAAACATTCTGTAATACGTCAAGACGACCCTCATTAAAGTGCTCTTCCCATTAGCATTAGCTAGGTGTAGATGTTAATAGAAGTGGCTCCGTGTTCGTTAGGTGACCTAGTGTGCATTTGTCAGGATTTAACAGGTAGCTGTGTTCATTAAGAGAAGATAAGCACGGGAGAGAAAGTTAACCGATAGAGCAGAGGTTAACCCCTTCACACATCCGCATGAGGCATTGAGTGGGTTGCAAATCTGAGAGTCTGTGTGTGTGGGTGCACGGGTATCTTGTTTCACTCATGATTACATTTGTAACATTTTTAAGAACATTTGCTGAGAAACAAACTAAAGCCCCTTTCAAACATGCACTGCAACCATGAAATATGGTACCTCTGCTATGTTCAATGGAGCATACGAATAGAGCTACTCCCATAGGGGCAAGAACCAGCATCATTTACACAACGATGACAACAAGGAAAAGGCAGATGTTTTAATTGTCCAAAAAAGTTGACAGTGTTGTAATGTGCGCCACATCCCACTCCTGCATGCTCTATACTGGTGCCCCCCCCCTTGCTTAAACAAAATGGAGTATTTCCAGTAAGTAAGAAAGCTGACACAGACAGTGTTCTCCTGTGTACTTCACCGATGAAAGGGATACTGGGGACTATCCAGACATTCTTCTGAGTTCATATGATTAAAGGGTTTAAGATTTACTGTGACGTGACAAGCTGAGAGTCACACGCGCAACGTAGTACAACGAGTTCTGACGGTTCTGACACATGGGCACAGACAGGAAGTGCGGTGATGAAGAAACACAATCGTTCTTTCCCTTCAGTCCTTTACTTTTCAACCCTGGCGCAGTGATAGAGACACACAGCTCCTCTCTCCTGCATAATCGGCACCTCCAGCCATTTTCTGCAGGAACTGTTTCTCCCAATTTCTCAAGTTATGATCTGCAGTGTTTACACTTCCAATTCTATCTGCCTTCTTCCTATCTCTTGCACTCTGATTCTATATTCATCAGCAGAAAGGCCTGGCTAATGTGTTTCCTTTAGTACCTTCTTACACTGACATGTTCCATGCAGACTCTAGTACATTAGTTCCAGATGTGACTGCAATGGACATGATGTGTCTATGCTATTTCTGATTCAGCAGTGTGTACGTGTGTATTAAGTTTGGTTGATGTAATAATGGAAAAGGACCATGGTTCAGTGATATTTAATAGCTATGCTGGCAGTAAATGACCTTTACAATAAACGCCTCCCTTTTTTTCAGACGAGATAAGCAATTCAACCAGTCAGTCGCAATAAAAAAACATATCTTTAAGTTAAACTCTAGGTCTGCTTTACCCTGCAGGTAAACATGAACTCAGGGCAACAAAAACCATTTCTGTACAGACAGTCCTGAACACAAGGTGCATTCACCACAAAATGCTACTCTGTGGAACCCGATAATGGTGAACCTTTGTTTCCGGTCTGTTAAGCTAAAGGCCTTGTTTTTAAATGTGGTTGGGATTCAAAATAAAAACATGCGCCGTTCTGGGAGAACTCCAGAAAACGTACAATTCCATAATTCTTGGTCTAAGCATAATATATTTGTTTTAATATTCCTCATTTAATTTCTTAGACACATGTCTGGTTGCTCTGGTCATTTTAGACTAGGATTAATGAGTGATACATTTCAATCTTAATGTGTAAAGAAATATTTAAACCTGGTACCTACTGGCCTATATTTTTAAACATTTTTATATTGTTTGGGGAAAGCTTGTCATAAATACATTTTAAAAAATGTATAAAAGTGAATGCAGCTACAGCTATACATTATTGCCAACAAGAAAACAATACATGTATCATAATTGGTTAAAGGTTCCTCAGTTGTGCAAGTTACTGACACAACTTGGCACTGGTACTGAACGTTAGGTTTAACAAATCATAGAAAGATTGTACCCATCATGTTGTACACTAAAACCGATACACTTGTATTGTCTCCAGCACATTTGTTGTTGCTGGGGTCACGTTCAGCAGCTCAGTTTATCATTGGCTTCGCCACCCTTGTGAACTGTACACGCCTCTTGCTGGCATTTTCACATCATTTCTCAGAAAACTGTTTCAGCACGATATGAATCAGTGAGTGTGAAAGCATCCCCAAAATGATTCGCACAGGGAGTGAGACTGACTTTATTTGGAGATGGAGGGAGAATAGGACATCTGTGAGAATGTAAGTACTTCATCAGAGATGAGTTAGGCATTGTCATTTAGTCCTGGTCTTGCAATTTGCTCCAATTTGCCGTGATAATATTTCATTTTGTTTGTGAAACCTTTACCAGACATTATTTCCCCGCCTCGCTTCATCCGCGCACAGACACCACGGGAAGGGGGGTGTGTGGTCGTAGTTGGCCATATTTGGGCAGGTCTGATTAAATTGTCCAAAGATGGCATACAAAAACATTTTCTGTCTGTTTACAAGGTAAGGCGAAGGTAAGGCTGGCTGCCGTTTTGCATGCAGCCCAAAAAATGGCAGAGAAATGCCACAACAATATCCAAAGAGTGCACTATAGTTATTGTTATGAGTTCCTCCTTCCTGTCTTCAGAGGCCTCGGGGCTGTCAAAGAAGAGACCTATCACATTTTATAATTAGCCGGTTAGACATGACCTAGAAGGAGCTGGAGGACTCAGAAACACAATAGACTGAATTAAAAATGTGTTTTTGTATGTGTGTTCTCGTATTAAATCAATTTCCTCATAATTCCCCTTCACAGCAGCAAAGATTTCAATAACTTATTCGTGATATTAAATGGAAGCAATCTATCTAACTCATAAAGGGATACAAATGGATTCTGAAAGGAAATAATCAAACTGATACCTAACTAAGCTTTTCATAAAGTCACTACAGTATTTGACTTCTTTCTTATGCTTGGAGGTCTAATAGTCGTTGTATTTTGTGTGACAACAACTGCATGTGCACAGTGCAAACGGCATAGCATCATTGACCTGCAATTAACGGTAGTGCTTACGCCCCATTAATAGTAAAGAGTTTGAACGGGCGACACCCAAAGACTGTATATTGCCGTAGAAACCAGCATTACAGGATGGTTTCCAGTCAAAAGAGAGAGAGAGCCTTTGAAGGCGTGCAGTGTCACTCCTTTAAACAGGATGATCTTTTGCATGGTACCCCTTTAAGTGCAATGCAGCACCTTTAGAGTAAAAATGGCAAACAGCAAAAGCCAGAAATAAAGTGATTTTGTGACTAAGTCTAGAAAAAGCTATGAGACATTGTAACCTAGTTATTGGTGGGCTAATGTATTCTGTGTGCTGCCAAAGAAGAGCAATAAATCCCTTTCTCAAATACAATGGCTTCTCTCTGCTGGTGAGTAAAGGCTTGCTTACATCGTCAGCAAACAGGAGGGCAACATTAGCTTGATATCTGACGAAAGGCAGCAGGACAAGAGAGACACAACATTTTTAAATAATTGTTGGAAAGGGTGACAAACTAATGATACTGTAGGTTATTACTCACTGTACGTAACAACTCACTGAACAACTCTTTGATCAGATATTTGATAAGTCTGCTGGTTTACTTTGTAGGTGGCTTTGAGAAAAACGATATGCTCTTAGTTGTTGACATCAGTACTATTGTTTTTGTTTGCTTTGTTTTTGGGAGTAATTGCTCTTTAAATCTTTATTTAGAAATGATATGTAGCTGCCTAATAGATAATAGGTCCAGTAAAATAAAATCAACGAATATAAGTTTGCAAGAATATCATTTTGAATGATATTGTGATTGAGGCCACTCTGTTCATGGCCTCTCTCACTGACGCTGCATGCCAAATAAGAGTAAGATGTGTAATGAGTCAATGAAGTATGATTGCAGAGACACCAGAATAGAAGAATGCAATTTGGATTGATTGAGTTTGTTGGTGTCCACAAAGCCTGAAACCGGTACCCTGCAGATGAATAGTTTGTTGCGTAAAAGAGCTTGGAGAATCCAAAAAGAAGATACAGAACAGGCAATAAGTGGCAATGATGTATTTTGGCCCTCATCCATGAAAGTAAATTGGATCGCGAAGGCAAGCTGTATGCCCTGGGCTCTTTCTCCAATCTAAAAAGCTGCCATCGCCATCAACGTTTGTATTGAGGCTCTCAAAAGATCATTTGTTATATTGAGGCAATCCAGATAACAGTTTGAAAATCAACTAAATCTTCACCTCTTGTTTTCCTATGAAATTGTTATGAAACATTTCCTCCTCAGACTGGAAAGAGAAAGAATATCTTCTCTCAGGATAAATGTACCATTGTGATTTCTTCTTATCTTGTCCGTGTGTTATCATAATATGTATTCAATAGGAAATGTAAAAAGAGCGGAGCAAGTTAAGTGTCTTTCTTCCTCTTGGCTAGAGTGCTTTGGCTGACGTGAAGACTTGTTTCAGGTAGCTGAAACTGTCTGGTACGCTACTAAACCCAGCACATACTTTCTTTAAGCAGACTCATCTGTTTAAGAAGGCTTGCTTGTTTGCTGGGCATTCAAGCATGAGATAGACAACAGTCTGGTTTGAGGGATAAACAGTTGGGAATGCCATTGTTTATACGATGCACCGAGAGATGTCTCAAGAGATGTCTGTTGCTGTGCACTGTTACGTGGCTAGGACACACCATGGTAGGATCCATTCATGGTCTGTAACCAAGGGAGCTCCAGGGTGCTTGTCGGAAGATGTAGATAAACAATTTCCCCTCACCATCATTGCTGCAGTGACTGAACACACGCAAACACACACAAACACACACCACATTATAAAAGAAGAATTGAAACAATGTCCACATCAGCCAACCATGACAAGCCTGACAGGTAATCTTGGGAGAGCAAAGAAAAGGGCATTCAATATGTCTCTACCTCGAGTCTATGTGTGTGTGAATATGAAGATTATAAATGGCTTTGGCCAAGTTGGTGAGTGGAAGACCCAAAGGCCTTGCTCAGTTTGAAGACCCTCAAACCTCACATCAACCTGCAATGAGTGAATGAAGCATTTACATTTAAAGAATGTTATGATGCAATTGTTAGATTGTCAAAATAAATGAACTCAACACTCTCGAACATGTGTGAAGAAAAAGATGAATGATAATGACAATCATTTATCTAATCTAGAAAAAACAAAAACGTATTTGTGCGTTATAGTAATATGTATGGATTGGGTCACCTGACATGAAAGCTATTGAAAATGATGTGTGATATATTTGCTCCCACACAAATAAGAACCCTAATATACATGATTAGAAAGAGAAATGCGATGAAAAACACCACTAGTGTTTTCTGTGGCCCGCAGCATTCTAAGCTCACATAAGCTTAGCATGCATCTACCCACTTATGTACATACACCCACACCCACACCCACAAAGAAAGCAACCCTCAACAATCACTAATTAGTTTACAGACACACTTCTGCTCGAGAGAAATGAGGCGTGTGGGGGAAACGGAGGATTGTGTAACATCAATTTATCTTTTCCAACTGAACTCGGCAGCGAAGACGAGCTCTGTGCGCGTCGCATTAGCATGAGACCGTTGTTAAAAAAAGCAGCAACATAAAGCAGCAGGTTTCCAGCCGCCCAGCACACACTGGCTTTGCTGGGAAACAAAAACAGAACACTAACACACGGTGTGCACATGTTCACGCTGCAGTGTACACAATGCCTTGGGGGTGGCTCAGAGATGAAAGATCAGAATTTGTCATGTGGTGGCTAGCAAGAGGGAAACTAAAGGTACAATAAAACATTCAAACAGATATAAGCATGTGTCTGAATTGATTTGTTCCGTATGTGAATATACACAACCACATGAAATCTTACATACAGCACATTCTTCACTTATCAGTTCTTCTTTGTTTGGCAAGAACTGATCGGTAAAATACAGAAAAAGCCTGAAATCCTCATGTTTAGGGCGAATGTTGCTTAGGAGGTAGAACGGATTTTGACAAATTAAAAGGTTGCGGGTTCGATCCCCGGCCCCTGCAATCTAGGAGGCGTGTGGTGCAGTGGGTTGTGATTTGGTGTTGGGATCAGGGGGTCACAGGTTCAAACCCCACTGCAGTCAGCGTGTCGTTGTGTCCCTGAGACACTTCACCCCACATTGCTCCTGTGGGGATTGTCCACAGTACTGAGTATGTAAGTCGCTTTGGATAAAAGCGTCTAACAAGTAACATGTAATGCAATCAACTTGTCGGTGTGTCCTGGGCAAGATACGTAACCCCACATTGCTCCCGATGGCATGTTAGTTTCAATGAGCAGGTGGCACTTTGATTTCGTAGCCTCTGTATTATGTGTATGAATGGGTGACTTGTATGTATGCAAGTGCTTTAAGAGAAGCGCTGTAAATGCAGTCCATTTTCACACAGCTAGTCATTCAACAGAAGCTATCCTTTGTATCCCAGAATACCAGGCGACACTATGACAACCTGCCCGGATTAGCACAGATCAGTGTTAGCTGCTGGTCTGTTTGATTTCACTTGGGCTTTCAGATCCATTCGGTCGTCTTCGGTACACAGCGGTTTGTACAGTGTCAGGAGGAGATAATCCTGTGCATAGGGGAGGGATTAGCCTAAATCAATAGTGACCCTACGCCGTGAGCATGTTATGGCAACTGGCATCTTCCACACAGAGCTGTTCAGGGGGATTTACCCAGGTTTTTGTTTAGAAATCAAGGTTAAGAGCTTTCATGATGAAGAGGTAAATCTGTGGATTATTGTGGAAGCAATGAGGATGTTATTCAACTAAAGAGCACACAATCTGTCTCACGCATTCAAGCATTAAACCCAATGTATCGTTTCACTTTTCTTCTGTTTCAAGTGAATTGAACAGCTGTTATTCGTGGGACACATGACACGCCATCATTAGGCTTTGATTGTGCCAGTTAGAAATGACAGCTAATGCATTTCTTGTCTGGCATCATGTGAAACAGAATATTCCTCTCATTTACTCGCCAGTAAAGCCCGCTGGCAAGTCCTCCGTCTCACAGGTCCGTACAACTAATCAATGAACCCGTCAATCAAGACTTCTTCCCTGGCGTGGGAAGAGTATTGGATATGATGTATTGTATATGGAGGCTTTTTCATGATGCAGTATTAAAAGCCTGCTCTCACTCGCCATCAGGCACGAGAAAGATGAATACAAAAATAAAGAAGGGCTAGATATGTATAACACCTAAAGTAGATAACTGCAAATGTAATAACCATCCCTCTTATTACAGTATAGTGCGCATTTTAGATTGTGTTTGTATTAACTGAAGACAAAGCTAAATGTATAAGCTATACAGTACGTTGATATGGTTAGGTTGTTTTTTTATGTGAGTAGCAAGTTGCACATTCAAAGCCTTTTTGTAGCTTTTGGCCAGAGCAGATGGATTGTTCCTTCATGTGTTTATAGTTGTGGAAATGGAGGATCATTTTAGGAAATGAGTACTTTAAACAGTTGTGAAGACATTAACAGGGCACATTGAATAGATGCACACTATCATAGAAACATTCAAATGTCCTCCAAAGTGTGGCGGTTTGGTAAACTGAATACATTTCCCGGCTGCTACCTTCTTTCTCAGGATGGCCTCAAACGAATAAACTAAGATCATCTCTATAGTGTTTTGTGCTCTAGGATCAAGTGGGAGCAAGAGAGAGAGGCATAATGAGTGAGTGGAGCAATGACAGAGAGGGAGGAAAGGAAAAATAATCCCAGTGACAGATGTGGGAAATGTAGGAGAGAGATTAACACAATTTCAAGAGAATACATACAGCTCTTACAGGTTGTGGGAGTAAGAGAAATGAAAAGAGAAAAGGAGAGATGTATTTATTGTAGGGGACGGATATGGACCATTAGGTGATTGCAGCAATGTTTTCCAATAAGACTCTCAGGACCGGCTTATTCACCTGCAACCCTTTACCCTACAGTAGGTTTGCACACAGGCACAAAGGCCGCGCATGGTAATCAGCATACAGACGGAAAAAGACTCTTCTGAACACAAAAACAGTTTATAAACCTTCAGCTCGCTCTAGAAACTGTCTCAAGGTCATAAACAATATTTGCTTCCTTCCTGCTATGCTATTGGTGTTTCTGCCACGCATCGTGATAATTAACAATTAACCTTTAATCGACAATGCTTGTCAGAGCTCACACTGAACATGTCCGTTAGTTGCATGTCAGCACACAAGTGATTTTAGCAGCCTGCACACACTTAATATTTCACATTATCCAAAGTACACAAAGTCTGACCTTCTAGCTATTGAACAGATGATTAACCTTTATAGTCATTTAGCCTCTGGTTTGCTTCATTACTTGATTTTAATTACAAAGCTGAAATCATGTTCCGAGAACCCTCCCTAGGATTCCATGTCTAAGCTCTCTCTTGAAGACGATCAGCTTTTGTGCAAATTGAATTCATCCAAACATGTTGACGTAGTTTGCTTCTAGGGACAAGGAAGCTTTTGCTGGAGTTAGAGATATTTGTCAGTTCAAACTTTTGCCTAAGAAATCTCCTCGCACACAAACACATTCTCAGCTGTCAGTGTTTGTCATTTTGTAAATTCCCCCATTCCCAAAGTAGTGCATTATGACTGATCAGTGGCAGCAGGAGCCCATAGTGAAGGTCCTTCAGGCCTCTTCGCTGCTTCAGGATAAGAGCTTGACAAGGAATTCTCCAAAGCAGATGTTGTTTTCAAAAGTTAATGGAAATGCTGAACACATATCGCGCAGAGAAGAACTCACAAACCCCAAAGCTATTGACTTGTAATTCACTCGGAGCACGGCTACAAACAGCTAAATCAATCTCTGCGTCGCATCAAGGCAAACAACATATAAGATAATGGAACTGAGCACACTTGTGTATCAGTAAATACACTTTGAAACATTCACCTACTCACACAGCCAGGCATAGTGTATGTGTTCACACTGCTGATCGTCAGGCAGCAAACTGTTTTTGTTGTATTAAGCTTTTTGCTCCACTATTGCACTTTGGCTTGTCCCTCGTCAGCAGAAATCAGTTTGTGAACGGAAAGACAAGGCTGGCAGCTCTGGTACGGCTGATGCCAGTGCACGGTGCTTCCATTGTTCACCTGCGGATTTGGGAAGAAAAACAAGGTGCTTCATGTCATCCCGGGCTTATTCCTGTGAAAGCAAAACCTGCTTTTCAAATGCAGTCTGTATCACACACAGAAGCCTGATTGCTAGCTAATTCTCATTAAGACTACAGCAATAGAAAGGAGCTACAGGGAAACATAAAAAGGGACTAAAGCCGGATTGTTTTCAGCTTTATTTCACCATATTTTAAAAAGGGAGGGTTATTTTGCTTAGAAAGTGAAATTGGGAAAATACCCATATGAAAATATGTATTTATTTGTTTACTTATTACTAAACAAAGAAATGTAAAGCAAAAGAGAGCTTAAAAGGGGCTGTATTGTGTGTTAGTACACCTGATGGATACAAATGACAAAAAGGCTTTGAATGTGCGAATAAGATGGGAATTCAGGGAAACTACAGTACAGTGAATAGATATTACGAGCCCATTGTAGGTTGTTGAACTCACTACAAAGTAACACTGGGAGACAGAGGGATGCAGGATCCTTATAAAAGATTGCAAACTTGATAAAATCATTGACAAGACAGACAGTGTGGTCATATTGTGGGGTGTTACTAAAAATGTAACTTATGTTAACATGCCCTATTCAAAGTAGCTTGCCTATCACTATTAATAGTTGCAAATGATAAAATAATAGAGTGACTTACTCTCAAAGCAGAAGTTGAAAAAAACGTATCTAACAAATGCTGGCGGCACACGCACACCAATTTTGTCTTCATCTTCGTAAATTGAAACTCATTGAGAAAAAGTTTGCCAACACTTAATCCAGATGCTCAATGGAAGATGCATGCTGGCCTAGAATAGTGAGTGAGATTGAATTGAACTATGAGCAATACGTAAAGCTGGGCGATATCTGCAGAGTAGGTAGACGATGATCAGGAAAAAAGAGGGAGAACACAAAGGCAAAAATAGAAAGATGTTTTGCATCTCAGGTTGCACAAGAGACAGCGTCACTTCAAACCGCAGCCACTGAAGATGCCAATGAGGGGAAATGAGAACAACGAAGGCCGCTGATGGATAGCTCCGTACTCACTAGCAGATAATTGAAAGCAATACTCCTTCAATTGTTATTTAAAGCTGAAACCGAAGACTGGATCTGTTTCAGCTCATAAACTGTATTACAAAGCCAAGAATAGGAGTGAGGAATATGAATCACACACACCTTTTAAGACCTCATCGCCACTTTGAGTTTTAAACGGTTACCTTGGCGACACACTTTACCTCACATTGACTATATACAGTATTGATTGTCCTTCCTCCTTATCTTCCAACTATTTGGACGCAAACTTGCATTTCCCCATAACGATGTTGTTTGACAACCGGCGTAAACGGACCTTCGCACGCTATCAAGCAGTGAGCGTGCGATGTCCTGTTCAGATGATGTCAAACCCAACGGGATGCCATAAATAAACTACACAGAATCACACTACACACCTACGCAATGATTACATTCAGGCAGACTGTAGAATACAACCTCTTTGGACAATTTAAATACTTATTGAAAACAAGCTACAAAATGTAATACCTTGGAAAATGCCGTTTAATACTTTTTAATAGCCTTAATTTCCGCGGACACCCTGTCACAAGTGATTCAGTATTAAGCTATTCACAATAGAACTGATTACGATAGACTGAATCAGAAGGGGCTGCCACCAGCTGACAGCTTGATTCTCTGCTTACCTTTCCTTTCTCTTGAGCAACTTTATTTTATTTATACCGTAGAATTATTGCTACGTCTTTTCCTGTTTTCTTTTTGCATTCCTCTTTGGTTTTGCACTGTGTCCGTCTTCAATTGACTTCCTTTCCTTATTTTGCTCGAGCTGTCAAGTTCAAAAGTTCTCCCAATAGGGCGTTCGCTAATACTGCATTTTAGCAGTATTTATCTACTTCTCCTAAATACTAGTCAACTAGACAATTCATTGAGGAAGAAACTCCTTTTTCTTTGACTAAAGAACAATGAATCTCGTGCAAAAAGTCTTAAATAGAACCAATAAGCGCGTTACCAATGGGATCCACCTGGGCATGACATTAGTCCTTGATAGGGGGACCACCATTTTCAAGCTTAGTCAAAACCGCATTAAGAAGTTTTAAGATGATATTAAAACAATATGCACAGCTTTACACAACCACACACAGCCATCCAAATATCCCTCCTACATTTGCACTGGCATCTTCTCCCTTGTTTCTCGGGTGGTCCCTGTTCCTTTGACACATGCCATCTCCCCTTCCTCCCATCAACCTGCCTGCTGACTTTGACAGGCTCTTTAAAGGCCTTATTGAGTTGTGTTTTGATCATTTGTCAAAAGAATATGATACGCATATACAATGAGGGTATCAGAGTGTTGGCTTCACACATTATCTTTGAGAAACTGCTAATGTCTATGCAAAGACTCCCATCTATGTTTATTTGAGTTTGTGCCGTCATATTTATTAGGGTTTTGGAGATCCATGATTACCGAGGATTAAAGGGACGATTGCCTATTGCAGATGTCCAGACTGATTTATTTATGTTTGCGATGAGTCAGGTTTTTATGAATTATTCATAAACCCTATTTACTCTTCTGTGATAATACACAGGATTCGTCCTACTTACATGTTTCAGATTTAGAACAAGATATGAGGAAACGGCCTAAGCACTTCTTCCTACAGTGTATTTTCTGTATGCTGGTACCTTTAATAAATCTGACAGAAAGCTCCTCCTGCTGTCTGCGCTCTACTCGGGGTTAGAGAAAGGGAACGCTAACCAGGCAGGAGTATAATGAAGAACGTAATGAACATCAGCATGACAAACTGTGCCTATGTTGACTTTAAATAAGCGGCAACAGATGTGCATTGAGATTTTAAAAAGACAATGTTTTTTTTTCCAGGCATAAGCTTTGCACTGTGCTCTGTAAGACATGTAATTGTATGGAAAGGCTTTCATTCAGATCATTAAATATTTACCGTCTTCTGTTCTAACGCTGAGCTGGTGTTGTGTTGCACTTTACCGGCACCCTGAGACCAAAGCAGCTAAATGGAATTCAGCATTTCAATCATTTTATTATTTCCTCCAGTGCATATCATACTATAATTTGTCTTTTGTTAAATACTGGTCAGGTGGTTGTACACCGAGATCCTAGATGAGCCCTCAATGCCAATCATTTCAGGTCACTGCAATCAAACATAATGATGATAGGACGATCTAAAAAATACAGATGATGCACCAGCCTAACCACTATCCCTTTGTTACTTGTTACTATTGTTACGTGCTCCCCTCCTTGTTATGCTTTCTGTCTTCCAGGTGCACCTGGTCTGCCCCTGGCTCCGCCTCTGCGCAGGTGTTCCTTGATTCCACTCAGCCGGGCTATAAGGAGAGACTGAGGAGGAGACCAAGCGTATGGTACGTTTAAGGGAGTTGGAACTGGCGGACCAGGCTCAGCAGTTGGTGCTGCACAGTCACATGAGTTTGATGTGGGTAAATATACCCGATTTATCCCGGTGTTTCGTGAGAGAGACGTTGATAGTTATTTTATTCTTTTTGAACGGGTTGCGACAACCTTGAAATGGCCAAGGAATATGTGGACCGTTATGCTGCAGTGCGTTCTTACGGGGAAAGCTCAGGAGGTGTATGCTGCATTGTCTGACGAGGTCAGCCTGGATTATAGGCAGGTAAAAGCAGCAATTCTGCGCGCCTATGAGCTGGTGCCAGAGGCGTATCGTCAGAGGTTTCGTGGTGTTAAAAAAAGGGATTCTCAAGCTTATGTGGAATTCGCCTGTGAGAAAGAGGGACTGTTTGATCGGTGGTGCTCGTCGACGGGGGTAACATCTCAAGAGGACCTGAGAACATTGATGCTCATGGAAGAATTTAAAAACTGTTTGCCTGACAGAGTGGCCACATATATTAATGAGCAAAAACCCATAAAACTGTCTGATGCCGGGGGTTTGGCTGACGAGTATGTTCTCACTCACAAGTCTGTCTTCGGTGAGAGGGATAGCGCGCAGGCCCGGTTTGGTGACAACAAGGTCAGGGAAAGCTCAGGCTCCGCTAACGTGCCGTTACAGGGCAGCATGTCGAGAGCTGCGGAGGAAAAGGCGAGGGAGGTGAATTGGGGTCCTAAGGATAGCCCAGTGTGTTTCTTCTGTGAGAAAAAGGGTCATATTGTGGCTAATTGTTATGCTTTGCGGGATGTGAAGAAGTCTGTAAAGTCGGTCGCCTTGGTGAATACTTCAGAGCCAGGATCTCTTAAATCAAGACTGGAAGTTTTTGCTCCGTTTCTCATGGAGGGAATGTTGTATTTACCGGGGAAGAACAACAGGGTTCCGGTAACCATTTTGAGGGATACAGCAGCGTCACAATCCTTTATGGTGAGGGGTGTGTTGCCCCTCTCTGAGGAGTCTGCTGTGGTTTTGGGTGTTCTTGTGAGGGGGTTTGGTATGCAGTGTGTGGGTTCGCCCTTACATAATATTCATCTTGAGTCAGATCTAGTCACAGGTCCGGTAACTGTCGGGGTTCGGCCATGTCTTTGAAGGGGTAGATTTGATCTTGGGGAGTGCTCGTTAAGCCGGGGGTGAATGCGGTCGCAGTCACCCGCGCAAAGTCCAAGTGTGGAGTTGACGTTAGCGATGTTGATCTGTCTGACAGCTTTACGACTACGGAATTGTACAGACCGATCAGGGACACTCCACCGTGGCGTGAGGGTGGGAAATCAGGTACGATAAGCCCCGGGGCTATTCATAAACCTGTCGCTGCCTGTGTGGTGGCGCTGTCCAGTGCTGAAAGTGACACCCCTGTCACCTCGGAGGCCCCGATCGCTGCGGAGACTCTGGTGAATATTGAGTCTCATCTAGCACATTTGCCTGATGCGCAGCGTGCAGATGTACTGGAACTGATCGTGAAGTGGAGCACCTTGTGTCATACCGCTCCAAGAAATTCAATCGCCACCAGCGGGTGTGTTCCACCATCGAAAAGGAAGCACTGGCTATGGTTCTGGCTTTAAACCACTTTGAGGTATACGTTGGGTCATCAAACATTCCTGTCACTGTTCTTACCAATCACAACCCCCCTTTGTGTTTTTTTTTAGAGGGTGTTTAACACAAGTCAAAGATTGATGCGGTGGAGTATTTTTATGCATTGTCGCGCTTATAAATATGTCGTAGTTGTTGCGAGTGTTTTTTTTGTGTGTATTGAATGGTATTTGCCTGTTCGGTGTGTGGACTGAGTGGTCGGTAAAGACACACATAGTCGTGTGCGCGTCTGTCAACTAAGTTGATTGTTATGATTGTTTAAAAAATAAAAAAAAATCATTAACTCATGGTGGGGATGTTACGTGCTCCCCTCCAGGTGCACCTGGTCTGCCCCTGGTTCCGCCTCTGCTCAGGTGTTCCTTGATTCCACTCAGCCGGGCTATAAGGAGAGACTGGAGGAGAAGGATCATTTCCCTATCCCTATGCCGGAATACTCTGTCCGCGGACAATCTCTCTCTGCTGTTTCGGATCTGTAGACCCCTTTTGTTAAATGTGTCAACATGTGTACTCTGGAGGACCTGGTAATATAGGTTTTCGCGGCTTTATTTTACCCGTCGTTTTTCGTTAGATCTCTGGATAGGGGAGGGAAGCTCTGGGTCCTACGGCCCGTGGTGTGGCTGGCCCAGGCCCCGTTCTTCCTTTTGTTTGTGTTTGCCAGTCCTCCAGACCTTGTTCATTTGCTGGTTGGCCCATGTGAGTAACGGCTGTGCTTCAAAATAAATGATCGCCGTTAAGTGCTGCGTGTTTTGTGTGTTTTATTTTTATGTTGTGGATCTCCCCACGAGCCACTACTACGGAGTAGGGGGCGGGCCGTAACACTATCAACAATCCAGTATTATCTCTTATACATTTCACGCCCTAATTTTTCTGTAAAGCATGTGTAGAGGGGCGTGTGAAGTTGATAGATAAATGTATTTGTTGCTGTAATTTTGTACTGCAGATACAAATGTCTCACCTCTCCATAAAGTCTATCTTATGTTACTTTTGATAAAGCTGCACTGTATGCAGATTTCATTCAATGTGAATGTGAATCTGCACCTGGCTTGCATAGCGGTGTAATCATCAATCACCAGCAGGTGCATTTCCTTTGATAGACATGAAAAACAATATGTAGGCCAGAATTTCACTCATTTTTGTTTGGGAAATATGATGAAAGTGACAATGAGCATACACCTGCACAAACATTCAGCATGCCAAAAGTTCAGCCTCATTTAAACATAAAAACAAATTCTGCATACTAAACAACCATCATTATGGAGAGATGATTCAAAATCATAGCTCCTGACAAATCCTTTTCTTTCTTTTAGTCACTCGTCTAAAATTCAACCTGTTCTCCTATATCCTGGAGGAAACTGCTTTACTCATAATTACAATGTGATGTTGCAGCCGCCCAGCAAACCGAAAATATGTTATGTATATGCCTTGATGACATTCTTTTTATATAGCCTATCAAGTGTTTTGAATCTTAATAAAAAACAAATAATACCTCGTATAGCTCGTATTTGTCCAAGATATTCAAATCTTCCAAGACGCGTGGAGCAGCAATGTTTTCTAATGGAAACCCTGGTATATTTCTCTATTCAATATGCCAAACTTGGCTTTGAGCATCATTGCCAAAGCGAATCATTTAATAATTCAGTGTGTGTAAGTGTTTATCATTTACAATTAGCAGGATGGTGACAAAATGTTGTGGTGTATCACCCACAACATGTCAGTGTGACGGCCATTAGATTCTCCTGTAGCAGATGGTTTGTTATGAAAGTAAAGGCTGTGAGGAAATAAACACCTGGGACATTATTCCGACTCACAGATGCAGGGAAATATGCTAATCAAACTGCAAGACACATAACATGGAGGTGGGTAATGTGGTTACTATTTATGTTTTCCCATACACAACACAACGAAGGTCTATTTCATATTTTCCAGAAACCTTTCAGCCAAAACAAAAAGCACATCAAATTTGATTAGTGCCTGTGCTGTGTGTTTGCGAGCAGCCTGATTGGTTCATACTCGTATCGTGGCAGCCAGGCTCTAAACATCGTGACCAGGAATGACAATGACCTGTCTGTGGCTAATGATCCATGCTGTAATGAAACTGGGAAGATACTGACTGATTCCCTGCACACTTCCCACTGCTCTAATTTCAGAAACACCAATTTCAGTTTGTCTTCCTTTATTAGTCCTTGGCCCTGACCAGCAGACCTCATGAATGAGTCTGTCACAAATAGGTGAGGGACATTTAGTCCTGAAAGGCTTGCTACAGTAAGCTTTTGGGATTTGGAGAGAAGGGCCATGGAAATAGTGAACTGCAACACCACAAGTGCATATGCAGAGTATCTGTTTTTATATATTGTTTATTTTATACACTATATATGATGGCCATATAAATGTGAAGAGGGACGATGACTGTCCTTACATAAGAGTTTAAAGGAGGCATGTGACTTATAAAAAAGAGGAAAAAAGAAAAGGGGAGATGATAATTATAAAAATTAAAAACATATACATTTAAAAGACGAATTTGTAACATTAAAAGATAAAGATGGGCTGAGTAACATTATAGGGTCAACATTTGAAAAGCTATAGATGTAATGGTGTAAGGCAGGCTTTTAGTGAAGAACATAACAATGATTTAAGAAAGTATATATTTGATATATCAGGTTATCCCCCCTATTTCTTTTTTAAAGCCCACAGAAGAAAATGCTGATATGGGACAAATACCTAGAATATTCTCTAAACATCCAAAATGAAAACCTTGGTTCGATGACCTGCCGGAGGAAGGTCCGGGGCAGTTAGCTAATTAAAAATAACTGTCAAAGAGAGAGATACAATGGTGCTAATGCTAACTCACCATGTGCCCTCAATCAGCATATTCTTGAGAACTGAAGTGTACAGAGGACAATCAACTGAAGTAGATAAGTACTGCAAGGGAGGCTTGGAGGTTCATTAGGCTGCGAGTTTCTCTCAAGTTAGTTTGAGCCGGAACATTTACATAGAGGAACACTGTGTAAGCATAACAGAGGTTCAACTGCTGACATAATAACAATAATGAAAACTGTATTCTTCTCCTGGGCTGTTTTTGCTTTCTCCCTCTCTAGGTTGCTTGCCTTGTACTCATCCCTTCCTCTCTTCCACAGACTCCATCTCTCTGGAGTCCAGCCTGTATCCCATACCCCAAACAGGTCCTGCAGTGTCCTGCCTCAGCCCTCCTAAACATCTGTTCTTCGCGTGCATTGTGCCAGGGGCAGCTACCCGCCAAAACACCCATACCACCAGCTCTCTTGCTGCCTGCCAAGCATCTGATCAATGAGGACAGCTGCCGAACGAAACTGCATGCCAGCCAGTGTTGATGCATGAATGTAAAACGGGCAGAGGCAGGGAAAAAATAAACATCCAGTACCATTAGCACCACTACCCTATCCAGAAAAATGGGCTGGATGGTAGGTTAGTGGGCAGCTGTGACCGTATGGCCAAAGCCTGGAATAGATGCAGTCTGTTCATACCCACAGCACAGAAAATCAGATCACAGTTGGTGATGCTAAAATGAGTATCAGGACAAGAGGACAAATCAAATAAATAAATAAGACAGTGTCTGTTATCCTTAGAGAGCCTCAAATACACAGAGTAAGAGAGGGACTGTAGTGCAGTTTAATCACTCTGAATAAAAAACAGTACTTACAGGGTCACGGAAAAGATTAAGTTGCCAATGAGTTAACCTATACTTAAAGGAGGTATTGGAGACAAACGTGGAACGGGGGAATCGCAGGATTTAAGACAGTCTTTGCATCATTGCATGTTAAGCTCTGTGTGAGGGCGCCACATTTTCCAGCTGATTCCCTTTTAGGCACCAAAGAGGTTACTTACTTGTGCGTCTATGTGAAGTTGGTCAGATCTTAAACACCTTGCAGTAAAATCTGTGTTTCTTGAAGTTTGGAGATAGAAACCAAAGGGCCACCGATATCCTGCCACCTGGTTGGGGTTCATCTGAATAAACACAAATTAGCAGAGCGCTTTCAGACACAGTTTTTCTACATTTGTACCTCTTCTCAGAAAGGTTTCTAGTCAACTGAGCAAACAAAGTAAGCTCACGTATAAACAAATGAATGCACACAAAATAATAGATAATTGAATTAAAAAATATGATAATTTCTGAAAAGTAATATTTTTACAATTTGCAGTATTATGCACCAGTGGCTTATTTTGTATTTTGTAATACAAGTTAGGTTTAATGTGTGTTAAGAACTCTTTATATAGTTTATGGTTAAGAAGACATGACACACATAAAGCAATGCAATGTGAGCAGTGGTGTAAAGTAACAAAGTACATGTACTGAAGTATTGTACTTAAGTACAATTTTGAAGAACTTGAACTTTACAAGTAAAGTATTTTCCTTTACTAATTTATACTCCTACTCCACTACATTTACATAACAGCTTTAGCTACCTGTCAGAACATTTAACATAATGTGTTTCTAAACTAGGGGAATACATGTTTAAAGTGGACCTATCATGCTATATTTGAAACATACAGTATATTGTAGGGCCATACCATAGACTGTATATATGGGCCATACCTATATAAAACACGTCTGTGAAGTTTTTTTTTCAAAATACCAAACAGAGCATGCATTTTAGCCATGCCTCATTTTGCTCTATTTGCTCTTTTCCAGCCCTGTTTTTGCAAGGGCTGATTCTGTGACATAGCTCTAAAGTGGACCTATCATGCTCCCTTGCAGGAGAGGGGAGCGTGCTTTGAGATCAGCTGCTGAGCTGTCAGAAGAGGGGGAGAAAAAGAGATCTCCGTCCTCCGTGTTTTATTCTTATATTATTATAAGTCGTTATTCATTTGTTCAACCGGCGAAAAAAAATCTAACTGAAACTCTGCCGCACGGTCCCCTCGTCCCTTGGAAGAGGCGGAGAGGTGGGTGTTTGTCATCTGCTGGTGGACTAACCGGAGAGAATTACAGCGAGGGAGGGATTGCAATGAATAACAGCAGCAGGAGGCGCAAACGCTTGCCTCGGGGAGGGAGAAAAAGAGCCACAGCGGAGAATAAACAGAAGGGCAACCATGGCAACCATGCACGGGAAGTCTTCTTCGCTGCTTTTGTGGCAGACTACAGCGCCACTTACAGGCCTGGCATATGTACTACAGCGTCTCCAGCGCTTCCGAGCGGCAATGGCCGGCCGTGGCCCAACCCCACATTCCCCTGATAGGTGGAGAGTTGGCCATATAGGCGGAGCTCCTCGTTCTTGACGTCAGAGAATTTTCAAATTTGTATCAGTCTGTATCAGATCCGTTGCAGCCCCGTTTTTAGAGATTTGGGTATGGAGGAAAAGAGAGAGGGTTGTGTTTTCTGACACTTGGTGAGTTCCCTGACACACCGGGGACACATATTCATGTATAAAAGACGTACAAAAGTGCATGTTGCATGATAGGTCCCCTTTAAGTAAGATGTTGAATGCAGGACTTTTACTTAAGTAAAGAATCTGAATACTTCTTCCACCACTGAATGAGAGTAAACAAGATCCTCCAGCAACATCACAGGCTCCATCAGGCTCTAATGAGCTACAGCTGTGTCAGTGTGTCAGCATGCTTATGGCAAAGCCGTCCAATGGGGATTTTGAATACAGGTACAAAATGTAATAAGCCACCCAGCCGTTACTGGGTGGCTCCAGTCAGAACGAAGCGGTACACCAAACAACTGACATTTAAATCCAAAAAGGAAAATGAAGTTGTAGGAAAAGTAGAGTAAGGGGAACTAGTATGCTTAAAAAAACAACAACGATGTTAAGTAAGTCAGAAGCAACTTAATAAGTACTTCTTACACCACTGCTTGTTAGCCGTTAGCTTATCTTAAAACTAGCTATAGCATGCTAAGACAAAATACTATTGTAAACAAAGGAGGTTGTAAAAACGGAACCACATTATGCCACTTAGGACAAAAACTAAAAATATATAGCACTATTTTACACTTTTACCTTCTCTTTCTTTAGAAAAAGGTCCCACAGTCAAGGTGCTGGTGATTCCGCAGGGGGTTTTTGTAATGTAAACACACTTTTTAGATACTAGACTAGAGCATTCTAAAACGTATGAAGGGAAACCTTCCGTAGCAACTTATGAGGCAGAAAAAGAAATGTCCGTCAAAAAACGGTATGCAAAAACGCATTTTTCCAACGCGTAGGGGTTAGGGACCGTACGTGGGTTCTTAACATCCATTGTACTTCCATGTAGCCTACCGCAAGTCAATTATATCAATTTCAAGATGGCGCAGAATCCCCGACGCAACAGTGACCGGAAGCTTTCAATCAACAATGTCACAAAATAACTACATTATCTAGCCCGAAGCTTTACATGTAAGTAAGTGAGTGTATATTCCAGGTTGTACGCTTACCTGGTGACAAGCACAGTAATTTAGTTGTTAGTTGTTTAACTGTTATTCTACGCACGAAAAGTGTATTATTATTATTCCGCCGATTTATTTTGGCCCTCTTCTCCTCCCGCATTGAACATCGCAGAAACTCCGTTCAAACATCAAAACATTCAGCTCGGTCGGGAATCGATGGCTATTACTTTTCTCATTCATAACTTTCATAATTCCAGAGATACATCCCATAATACATCACATGTTTAACCATTGAAGTCAATGGAGAAATTCTTCAACTTCAACAAATCTTCATGCGACTTCAACTGCTAACTGTTCATTCATACTTTCACTCAGAAACCTCATTCTAACTTTAAAATGTTACACATCTTTCTGACATTATTCGTGTAAAACAACTTTTACATCTGATTCTTACTTTTAGAGATATTAAACATTGTTCAGACCTTGTTTTAGAGGTTTTCTTCAGATTTTAACATTAACTAGAGTGCGTGATGTCACAGCTAGAGGGTAGAACATCTTGAAATTTGCCTTCATATATTGTTTTTTAAACTGCCATAATTCCCAAACCCTACATTCCTGAGACATAATGTATCATGACAAACGTAGGAAAACATCTCGTAGCTTGAAAAATGACAAATAATTAAGGAAAAAAATAATTAAACAAAATGCCTCTTGAGGGCATGAAGTGACAAAAACGTTCAACATTCCTCCATTAAACCCATAGGATTATATGGGCATAGATATGTCTCATAATTATTTGTGTGAACATAAACATAATTTGTGTGTAAATATGTGATTTGTAAATGTAAAACAACATCCACAAATGCATTTAAAAGATTTGCAAACTCACAAATACATTTGCAAGTGTAAAACGGATCTGCAAATACGCTAAATATGTTCACAAATAAAAAAAAGATCTGTGAATATCTCTTTAACATTTACACCTTTCGATCAGGCATTTGTGAATCCAATTTGTATTTGTGGACCAAAAATGCGCTTGCGGATCTCAAATCTCTGTTCACGGATCTCAAATCTCTGTTCGCGGATTGTCTTTTTACACACACGGAATTTTGAGACATATTTTCCGCCGGTCTCGGCTAAAATCTACTCGTGTCACTCGGTTATTTTCGGAAACCACGTGATGGCCTGCTGATGGCGACATTTCCGCATGATTTCAAAGTAAGAGCATGATGGTTTGTTTAATGCTCTGTTTTTGTATTATAATGAACAGCGGAACGTTAGATGCATTCTTCATCACCATCACCATCATCATCATGTTATAGTGATACAGTTAGTTTGTGTTATTGATTCAATATAGCATATATCGAGCACTTTCGTTGATGTTGAAGTGCAGGCTATACGCCACTTTCGGGTCCCGGGGGAGCAGCTGAGCTGTTTCGCTGCTGTTTCGCTGCCATAGGATTAAACCCCATTGTAATTTCAGGCAGATATTTCCTCACAGTAGCAGCCGCACACCTTTAGTTAAACTGCCAAAAAGGCCACATTATTAACCCGAAAGTACACAAAAATTACACTTCAGATACTCAACTTCCTTGACATGCTTCACGTTTGGAAATTTCACAGATATCTGTTACGGTTCTTCCACAAAACGTTCACTTGTAAGAGGTTTATCTCTCATTCAGAACAATGGAAACCTGTGATCTCGGCACACCTCGTTTAGTTCAAATATAAACACCTGAGTAATGGAACACGATGATGTCATCACTCCAACTGACATGCTCAGAGCAGCAGACTTCAGATAGCAGTGTGCTAACAGTCCAGCCGTGAAGACATCTACGGGACAGTTTTAAGATTTCTTCAAATGCCGTTGCCATGGCAACACATTGCTCACCTTGAAACACGGTTTTCTCATAACTTCAGTGAAAATACTCCAAACAGCCCAGAACTTCACAGGTTTGGTAACGATGCAGCCATCAACGCATCTAAGCGTAGTATGGGGTGTCATCAAATGTCCCCCAATCTTCACTTGTATATCACCGGTCCATGCCTCAACAGCTCTACGCCAAATCTGAGATCTCACCATATGCCGTTTCCATGGAAACGCATCCCTCGCCATAAAATATGATGTCGCTTTAACTCCTATGAAAATGTTTCAAAAGTGCTCAAACTTCACATTTGTGCTAACAGTCCAGCCGTGAAGACATCTATGGGACAGTTTTGAGATTTCTTCAAATCCTTTGCCATGGCAACACAATTGCTCTCCATGAAACACGGTTTTCTCATAACTTCAGTGAAACTGCTCCAAACGCCCCAAAACTTCACAGGTTTGGTAACGATGCAGCCATCAACGCATCTAAGCGTATTATGGGGTGTCATCAAATGCCGTTGCCATGGCGACAGATCATTCGCCATCAAGTTAGTTAAAATATTCTGCTGCTTTTCCAAGCCTTTTTACTTTCTTTTCTTCTCTCATCACACATTCAAGCCCCCAGTGTTCATGTATCATTTTAATCTCAATTCTTCACTTTCTTCTTACACATTTCATTTTAATCTAAATTCTTCACTTTCTTCTTACACATTTCATTTTAATCTAAATTATTCACTTTCTTCTTAAACATTACATTTCAGCTTAGCAGTTTAGCGTTAGCTTTTCAGCATCAAGCATTCCCACTAGCAATTTCTTCAGGAATTGCATTCTCTAGTTAAATATGTTCTTGTTTAAGGAACCTGTTTATAAATAGACTCAAAATCCTTACATTGTGAGCAAGAAATAACAAAAAGTCATTATAATGCTTGAGTTAGGATTATTTTGTTTTTAATTTAGGTTATGTACTAAAGAGTGTACTGCCTCCTCAAGCCAAATGTCATAGTTTTTGCCTCACTAAAGTTGTCTCATAATTCCTTCATACATTTAACTTTTGTGTTTGTTAGTATAACTGGTGTGTAATGAGCATTATAGCCACATGAGGCTGCTATTGCTGATTACGATTGAGGACATGGCGTGTTGTGTACTGTTGGTTAAAGTTGGTTTGTTTGAGACTTTAATGTTAACAAGCATATTTTAATACTGTACCTATCAGCTCAGGGCTGCACTGCTCTGCTTTGTAGCTCTAGCAGTACCAATAACCTCGGTTTGAATGGCAAATGAATTTCACTTACAGCGTTATCATATAATCCACTAATGAATTGTGTTTACTGCGGTATACTAATCCTTGCCCAGTCGAGCAAGCAGAATGCACCTCAGTGGAGCTTGACAGTCTAATTTACTAAATAACAGACAGCTGCGTCTGAGCAGGATTAAAATACTTTGAAAAGATTGCTGATAATTTATGCAATCTTGTTTTAACTACATTTCATGAGCAAATTAGATTATATTAGTCACATTAATATTAATAACAACACCAGTGCACTTCTTTTTGTAATGGGATCCAGTCCGGAATAAGTACCACCTCTCCCTTGGGTATGCCAGTTTGTTACTTAACAAATGCCCTCGCCTTTACAAACGAGCTTATTCCTTCAGGGCATGACATAAATGGGAGTGGTAGACTAATTAAAACACCTCAGGGAGCAAAGAGGATGTGAGTCAGGATATGTACAGTAGCCCCAGATCCAATTAGGGTGCACTACCACTTGGCTACTGTTGCATTATTGAAGCGTGTTATGGAACAGATGGACCATGGACGATAGGGAGTGCTATTAGGACAACACTTGGCAAGGAAAAGTTACCATGTGAGATGTCACAGCACAAAAAAACATGGAAATGACCCCAGGGTTGATATTTTCAGTAATTAAGTCTTCTTCTGAACTGGAGAGAACAAGGTTATACAAAATAGTACTTGCTCATGCAGCTTAAAGACAAATCCATCCAATCGAGTTTTGTGTGGCCTAATAACTGCCCCAAGAGTACAGATAATTTCCTGTTGGGACATCATTTAGTCTGACAGGTTGCAAAAATGAGCTGATTTTACACCATGAAATAACCTGTGCAGGCAGATTTGATTTATAGCCATTCTCTAACGACAGCATGGCCAAGTTAGAGCAAGGTGCGTTTCTTTAATTGAACATCACACAACCTTTAGAATGATCAATGCAGAGTTAGGTTGCTAAAATGGAAGAAAACATGTTGTTTATAAGGCAGGAGTAACAGGCTAATTAACTTTCATTACTCATTTTGAGTTATCAATTACAGCTCAGCATGCTCACAGCAAACATGTAGTAATGATACCTCTCACTGCGTGATCAATTCCTTTGATAAATTGTAATTCTACAATCCTGGCTTGTTGACCCTGAGGAGTTGGCAGCATCAATGCCTATATCCTTAATAGCAGGAGTATGTGTGTGAAATGGCTTAAAATGCGCAGCAAGTGTTGCATATAAAAACAAATCAAGCAGTCAAATTAATTTGTAATCAGTGTTTATGAAATTGTGGCAAGCGATTCATCTATATTACCTGAAATATTCACAGCCTCAATATACCCTTATAGTCCTTGCAATTAAATTAAAGGACTGTAAGTAAGGAAATAACAGCAGAGGGGACGCATACTTGTTATAAAAGATTTATTTAGAATAAAACGTAGCCATATTACACGTAGTGTGGTCAATCTATTTTACATACCTCAGCGACACAGTTCTGCCATGGTACGGTTCATCATGATTGGAATCATTAAAATCATCACCAACATCATCATTAGTCTACAGTCAGAGGAGGTTATAGTAGTGTTGCTCAGTCTCACAAGTTTTACAGGATAGCATATAGCACAACAACACAACGCAGTGAGGGACCAGTGCTAGAAGGCCAGTGGAAAACCAACAACAGAGAACGTAATACTCGTCATTACGGGGGGCTAGCTTCAGCAGGCCACAGACCCATTCTGGTACAGTAATAGCAACTTTTATACTTGGTTTCTCCTCCTTGCAGTGTACACCAATACAGTAAGCTAAAGCTTAAAATGCTAAAAACCAGGTTGATCTTGTTCTGTGAATGATTGCAATGTTTTAAACAAGTTAACAAACCACAAAAACAAAACTGTGTCTATGAGTCTGAGGTAGCAAGGCAATCATGGCTTTCCTCTGATTTCTGATCATATATCTTTAAAAACTATTCTACATAATGACGGTGGGCCTCTTACAAATCCAATTACAGAACGACCTTAGATTTAAATCTTTATTCTCCAGAATGTCTCTCTTTATACACAATCCCACTTTCATTCATCAAATCTTTTCTCTGTCTTCCACACGTGGAATGACAAACTGTATAGGCACAGAAGGGGTAACGTTTACAGAACAAATCGAATTTGACACAAAGTCTGCCAGCATATCAATGCTTTAAAGGGGAACTTGACATTGAGCATGCTACATGATCAAAAACAAAACAGATGCTTTGAGTAGGTGACACAGCCTTCAAAATGATCCTCTCAGCCACTAGATGTTATTACTCAGGAACTGTGCGTGCTCCCAAACATGGAAACCTCCTTCTACTACTACTGTGGGCTGGAGGGTACAAAGCAGTGGAATGACACACAAATGTAACAGTTTGATTCCCATTCGGGGCAGAAATCAACGAGAAAGAAACACAAATCTCAAACTGCCCTCTGAAGGAAAATAAAAATAAAAAGCATATTTTACTATACAAAGCCCCGTGTCCATGTTCTCATCTGCATATCTAAACAAATCACTGACAAATGTTAAACCAAGTTCAGGTACAATCTACAGTTCATAAAATGTACAGTTTGCATAGTACAAGACAAGGTGGTAAAAGTAGTAAAGTTGTCTGGTCCTGTGCGTCTTTGGGATTTAGGGTCAGGGGGGATTGTTTGTTTGGGAATGGTCTCCTCCCGACACTTACTGCGCACACTCACATGTGTGCACACTAACACACGCCGAGCTCAGTGGGGACTCTCCTCACATCACCTGCGAAACAAAGAACACAAACGTTTAATCACCATGTTAGATCAGACAACAACACGATGTAGGTGTGCGCCTTTCAAGTAGAAAGTTAGTGCTCTTGTCTTTTTTTTGGTCGAACACGCCTCATTTCTCTTCATCAAGACATCACTGTGCAGAAATAGCAGAGGTTTGAACAAAGTGATGGGGTTTGAAAGCTGGCAAATGGACTGCAGTCCCTCCAGCCAGTTACAGTCCATTAGGAGCTTGGTGTGGAGAAAAGGAAGGAGGTGGGCAGGATGACATGCAGGGGAGATTTAAAAAAAACATTGCTGTTTTCTCAGTAATGGAATTAGGCATTCAAACCAATTCAACCATGTCTCTGTATGAAAACCAACCGAAAGTGTAACACACGGTGTCAAGGATAATAAGAAAAGGAAAAAGTGGAAGGATGAGTAAACTTAATACCAGTAAAATGAACTGAGGAGATGAAGGACATTTGGTTCAATGTATTTCTTAAGTTAACTGAATACAAAGTGGTTAGGGAGTCATAATGAACTTGACTCATTCAAATTAGAGCTGTGACACGCTGAAACCATACGTTGAAATGTAATGGCTATCAAAAAGTGAAGTAGGAACCAAAGGGAAAAAGCCACCACTTATGGATTCATAGAAAATAAGCACTCAAACTGGCGAGTAAAGGCATTAGCTGTGTGCCAAATTGTCAAGCAGACTACAAATATGGTGAGAGAAAGGAAATAATAGTGTGAGAGGAAAAGAGGCATAGTGGGGTGAAAAATTACAGCGGCAGAAGGGTCAGTGGTAATGGCTTTTACCACACTTAAGTCCCAAAATGCACCTTGGCCTCAGACTGGGGGACTAGAGGAGCAGCTAATGGTCCTCGGGAGAGATCCATTAGCTGTCTCTTTCTCACAGCCCACCAAATGTGGAGGACTGAGGCAGGTGAAGGCTACCTTGAGGCTACTTCAGTGGCAGCAGCTGTAATTACCTTTAAAATGTAGCTCTGCTCACAGTTCTCTCACCTTTCCCAATTACTCAAACACGTACAAATACACACAATAAAGCACCTTCCATACAAGCTGGAAATACGCGGACAGATTTATGGTACTAGTGTGTGTTTAAATGTGTAGAAGAACCTCGTCTTACCTGTGGTCTTGAGGAGAGGCTCGAGGCTGTGGGAAACAAAGAAAAGAGACAATGATTTAATACTTGAACTCCCCAGTCCATTTCTGTTTACACTAAATGTTCTGCCTCCCACATATTCCTCGAAGCCTTGAAGCAGTGCAGTATCCAAATGCTAATAATGCCGGAGCGTCTGCCAAATTACAATGGATTTCTAACTAAAGCCCTCATAGGAGTTTTGACTCGAATGCAATTTAGAGCGACGTGGCTCCAGCTCTCTATTTGAACATTCTTATTTATTTTTCTTTTGATTAACATTCCTTTCAAATTCTGCTATACAAAGTAATGAGTGTCTGAGGTTTTTCCTGATTATCTCAGATACCACATTTAAATGATAATCAAAAGAACCTCAAGGCTCTGTTTAAAAGCTATGTGTTTGAAGGTATTTCAACAAAATCAAAACCACAAAGTCACCATACAGAGGAACCTGCGGTGCTCAGACAATGATGCACTTTTTAAAAAGCACACTATATATACCGCTCTTCATTGAAATACAGGCAGGAACTGTTGAATTCATGACTACAGATGAGAGCACAGCTGCTCCAACTATCATTTATACATAACCAGTGTTGGGACTAACGCGTTACTGTAACGCCGTTATTTTTGGCAGTAACTAGTACTCTAACGCATTACTTTTTAAATTCAGTAACTCAGTTACCGTTACTACACGGTGCGTTACTCCGTTAGTTTTTTTTATATAGTCAACAGCCAGAAGAACAGAGATGAGAACTGTACTTAAGTACAGTAACTGAGTAAATGTACTTAGATACTTCCTGTGTCACATGCGGAGACGGGCTGTGGGCGTGTTTGTGTTGTTTACTAACAAGACTATCATGGCGGCGGCGGAGCTCAAGTCTAGTTTCTCCACCTGGAGATATTCTCACTATTTCACTTTTGTCGAGCACAAAGAAAAGAACGTTTCTGTTAAATGTAAGTTGTGTCCTGGCGGGTCAACGATCTTATCTACTGCCCAAACCAGTAATTCAAATCTCTTAAAACAAATGCAAAAACAACATGCTGTGACGAAGCTAGTAACTAAGACCGGCACAGACCCAGACTCATCCAACGCCACTCCACCTCCACCTAAGCAACAGCGGCTGGATTTTAACCAAGGGACTGCTGGCCAGGGAAAAGTCGATAAAGCCATTGCACGGTATGTTGTAGAACACATGCAGGCTATTGCTACAGTGGAGTCACCCGCTTTCAGGGAGCTAGTTAGCATGATACCATGTCCGGGCGGCACACGGCATATGGGACGGAAAACTTTTTCCAACTACCTGGAGAAAGAATATATAAAAATGGAAAGCCAGCTAATATCGATGCAATCCAGATTGCATATAATGCATGTCAAGTTGATCAACAGATTGTATTATTCTCCAATGCAATAACAGTACTGAAATGAAGGCTATAAGGGCATTAATGGGAGCCCTTTTTTTAAGTAACCAAAAAGTTACTTTTTACAGTAACGCATTACTTGTTGGTGTAAGTAACTAGTAAAGTAACTGAGTTACTTTTGAAATGAAGTAACTAGTAATGGTAACTAGTTACTGGTTTTCAGTAACTAGCACAACACTGGGCATCACACACACACACACAAATACATACACCTCCCACAAACAAAGTATAATGACAGTTTGAGGCAAAAAGACAGATGTGGAAATGTGTTGAAATGTTTAGTGCATTCATTATTTGACAGTAATTAATTGGCAATTATTTACAGTAGATGTTTTTGATCAATTTGCTTAAGTAATGTTAAAAGAAAAATAACCAAACATTCTCCACTTCAAGCTTAACACTTGTTAATGTGAGGCTTTTTTCTTTCTTTCATTTTCAATTAAAATCTGAATATCTTTGAGCATTGGACTGTTGTGAGGAATAAACAAGTGACTTGACGGTGTCTTGGTGGCTCTTAGGAACATTTGGTTGAAATAAGTTGCGATTTTTGTTCGTTATAGACATTTATAGAGAGAAAATGCTATGCTGTACAGGAAGGACAAACTTGCCTAATTCACACATCTAGACAGTGCACATGAATTTTCCCTGCTAGCCTAGGATGAAGTATTAACAGTTAAGCGGAGTGACAAGCACTACTATTTCTGCTGACCAGCGTCCTTGAGGCGAAACACAAATCTGCCTTCAGATGCAGGGAATACACGATCAAAGAGAGGAGGAGTTAGAAACTTACGACTGCATGCAGGGAAGGAGCTGTTAATCTGCTCCATTACATCTGCCAGGTTGGAGCTGCTGTTGTGGGAGTGTGGCAGCTCGTCTGGAAACACACACACACACTGAATTTGACTTTTCACAGACACTTAGATAAGTCATTTGTAGCAAAATGGCGTAAGAGCAATGTTTAAGTTTCAAGTGTATAACCTGATGCTGTAAAAATTTAGCTCCAGCCATAGTGCATTTAAAGGACACATCTTCAAATATCAAGATAAATGTCATTTGAGTGAGTGTTTTTGTCTGAGTATAACGTTTTGAACTTGAGTGTCTCACCTGAGTTTTCAGTAAGTGGCCCTTGTTCTTGCCCAATTGGTGAGGAAACTCCATTTACCCTCAAGTCCATCTCCGGCTGAGTGGAAAAGAGAGAGATGGAGAGAAGAAAGAAACAAGGGAAACTCCATTATTATAACATAATTATTCTGCATGGCAACCACTTGACAACTTCAAAATTAGCTGTGGTTCACAGCGCCAGGCGGAGACAAGGGAATAACAGAGGGCGGCACAATAAGGCTGTTATTGTGTACACAAAAACATTTCTCATAAACATGCCTCTGCCAATGTCCCCACTTGAGTTTAACATGCTTCAGTATCAATCACTCAGACCTCCAAGGACATTGTGTAGTTAGATTTCCAGAGTTCTAGCTTATTGTTGTATACAGAGTTGTTTTATTGAGTGCAAAAGTAGAAATAACTGTTTTTTCAGCACAAACAAATGAATTGAATTACACCAGGCCGCATAATCTGACAGATATAACTCTGACAGTGTGCGAAAAAGTACACGTCCCACCATCCGGGACGTGTACTTTACAATATCGGACAAGTAGATCTTTCAATTGACTTGTCCGGCGGACAAGTGACGTTTTCGGCCTGATTTATTGACAATTATTGA